>NW_021680610.1:218407-219149 GCF_001412515.2 Diachasma alloeum | reverse complement strand
TCCCGTGTGTCCGCTCGTGCCTGTTGCATAGTGGTGGGGAGTCTGGGGGAGACTAGCCCCGTACGGTGCTGACTCGAGTGCCGGAGACGCGAACTATCGATTCCCGGGGTAATTGTGCGCGAAGTATTTAAAGATTTAAATTCAAATTCTCCTATAATTGATTTTAATTATTTTAACTGAACAAAGCTGTAATTACTTGAACTCAACGTGAGACTGAGATGGCTGAGCGGATCTTCACTCCACCTACGACCGGAATAAGGTAGCTTATCTACAGAGGGCACTCTCCGGAGAGGAATTAGGACTTTACCAACGAAAACTCAAACGCAAACGCAACTTAACTAAATTAAAAACCCAATGGCGATCCGTTTCGACGACTGGGTGATCGTCTCCACGGCCTTCCAACTGAAAGCCCTAACACTCTCGCTCAAGGGAGCGCAAGCATTTCAACTCGACCTATGTACTCACTCTATCGACAAACCAAAAAGGGTTACGGGAAACACTGGGTAGCACATTATCTTGGCCAAATATTCCACGGTGATATCCTGATCCTTAACCGAATTTACGTAGGAAAATCTCAAAAATACTAAAATATAACTCAACAAAACTGACTCGAAAGAAGAAATATCTGCCAAATATCTGATTTATTCAATGAAGTTATTTAATGAATATTATCCTAAAAATTTCGGGAATCGATTCACGCGATAGGTAACCAATTTAAGTAGTTCTCCGAACTTAAGGTAGC
>NW_021680610.1:216144-218382 GCF_001412515.2 Diachasma alloeum | reverse complement strand
CTCGAAAAAAAGAAATATCTGCAAAATATCTGGTTTATTTAATGAAGTAATTTAATGAATATTGTTCTAAAATTTTAGGGAATCGATTCACGCGATAGGTAACCAATTTAAGTAATTTTCCGAACTTAAGGTAGCTTTGAAGTAGAGTTAAGGTAGCAGGTAGCTCTAATTCTCCGTATATATTTTTATATCGAAAAAAAAGTAACGGTTTATAAAATTTTACTCTCTCTCTCTCTCTCTCTCTCTCTCTCTCTCTCTCTTTCTCTCTCTCTCTCTCTCTTTCTATACATAAATACCCTGGAGTTCCGCAGGTGACGAATTCGCCTGGAATTCATCACAGTTTTCATCAATAGCTCGGACAGCATCCCTAATTGCGTCTTGCAACTCTTCCACAGTTGTCGGATGCTTTTCATAGCACTTGTCCTTGAGAAAACACCACAGGCAAAAATCACAGGGATTTAAGTCAGGACTGTAAGGCGGCCATTCCATGCCCCCATTGGCATACTTAGGGTAACCTAAACCTAAGACACGAGTACCGTAAACGGAAAAAAGAGTTTCAAATACTCCAGTAGTCCTGTGTGGGGCGGCACTGTCTTGCATGAAGTAGAAATTCTTGAATAATTAATTTCTTTCGTGCCCAAGGAAAGAAGTTCTTTTTCAAGAACTCACAGTAAATGTCAGCATTAATTGTCCGACTCTCGAGGAAATCAAGGAAAACACCCTTTATGGGAACTGCCGCCCATGCAGTAACTTTTTTCCGGTGTGGGGACTTGGTTTCAACAACGTGAGGTGACGCAGTCCCCCAAAAGCGAAAATTTTGTTTATTTACCTCCTTTAATGCCTAAAGGAGGTTATGCGGTGTATGAGGTGAATTTGAGAGTGAATTTCTGTGGTTCCCGGTAGCTTAGTCGGTAAGAGTGCCCGGCGCGTATCTGGGAGACCCGGGTTCGATTCCCGGCTGGGTGAAGCGGAAATTTTTTCTCTCTAAATTCTAATTCTCTTAGAATTCTTTAATGCCTAAAGGAGGTTAGGCGGTGTTTGAGGTGAATTTGAGAGTGAATTTCTGTGGTTCCCGGTAGCTTAGTCGGTAAGAGTGCCCGGCGCGTATCTGGGAGACCCGGGTTCGATTCCCGGCTGGGTGAAGCGGAAATTTTTTCTCTCTAAATTCTAATTCTCTTAGAATTTTTGAGAGTGAATTTCTGTGGTTCCCGGTAGCTTAGTCGGTAAGAGTGCCCGGCGCGTTTTTAAAAACATTTTTAATATACGGTGAAGTGAAGTTCTCGAGACTTTCATGGTTTGGGAAGCCTTCCAAAGAGTTTCATTTGGATATTTTTTGAAATGTTCTTCAGTTGTGCGGATAACCTCATCTGTGGTTATAGTAGGTGAAGGGCCAGGATTCTCATGCCTCCCATCGTCTAGCGTACCGTATTGATCAAATTTCTCAATTAACCTGAAAATACACAGACGTCGGTGGCCGAAGCGGCTAGGTGTGAGCCTAGTGTGCGAAAGGTTGTGAGTTTGATTCCTCGTGGAACCGAGTCTTTCAACCGGAGGCTCCGGCGAGCGGGAGGTCGCTAAAATAGTGGCCGCCTGTACCGGTACCGGCATGTGTTCTATAGGAGTGCGAATGCGGTGCAGTGTAGAATCCACAGCCGCATGCATAGGGTTGGACAGGGCCGATTAGCCAATCAGAGGGCAGAAAGGGCCGGAATATAAAAAAAAACATGAAAATACCCATGAATTGGTCATCTTCTCCCTCTTCTCCCTCCCTCCCTCCCTCCCTCCCTCTTCTTCTTCTTCTTCTTCTTCTTCTTCTTCTTCTTCTTCTTCTTCTTCTTCTTCTTCTTCTTCTTCTTCTTCTTCTTCTTCTTCTTCTTCNTCCTGATCCTTAACCGAATTTACGTAGGAAAATCTCAAAAATACTAAAATATAACTCAACAAAACTGACTCGAAAGAAGAAATATCTGCCAAATATCTGATTTATTCAATGAAGTTATTTAATGAATATTATCCTAAAAATTTCGGGAATCGATTCACGCGATAGGTAACCAATTTAAGTAGTTCTCCGAACTTAAGGTAGCTTTGAAGTAGAGGTAAGGTAGCAGGTAGCTCTAATTCTCCGTATAGATTTTTATCGCGACAAAAAGGTAACGGTTTATAAATGTTCTCTCTCTCTCTCTCTCTCCCTCGCTCTGCCTCTCTCTCTCTCTCTCTCTCTCTCTCTCTCTCTCTCTCTCT
>NW_021680610.1:210559-215989 GCF_001412515.2 Diachasma alloeum | reverse complement strand
TCTCTTTCTATACATAAATACCCTGGAGTTCCGCAGGTGACGAATTCGCCTGGAATTTCGTCACAAGGGAATAACATAAAATTTGGCTCCTCCACAATTTAGGCCGAGGAATATCTATACAAACTATATCAATAGAATAAACTGTATAGAAGAATCGAATTCTATTAGAAAAACTCTTCGGAAGTTTATAGCAATCCAATAAAATCTTCTATCGAATTCGCTAGGTTTTTCTATGGAATTCATTCGTACGTGTCAGCTGTTACATAATCAGCGCAATTCAGTTTGTTGATTTGTAATTGTCGATTTTTTTTACATTGCTGAAATAATTGAAGCCTTATTCCATGAAAAATTAATCCAATTCCGATAGATTCAAAATGTCTAAGGAGGTAACATTTTTAAACCGTTCGGCATTGTTTGTGGGGCGCGTTATTTTTTTATAACAAACAAACTAGCCTTTCTCATAAGAAATTATATTGAATTCTTATTAGAACCGTACAGAAAGTTTATTTGCGTTGTATTGAAAAATATTTTTTGTCAATGCGGCCGTGAGGCAGCGCTTCACGGCGCTCCGCGTCCGTGAATCTCTGCCTACGGCCGTCATAACAAAAAATACTGTCCATTATACGGCCAAAAAAAAATTTTCTAGCTCATATGATTACAGCCCTCGCCTTCGGGTCGTATTCGTAAACTCATATCCGCCAGAAAAGTTTTTTTCGGCCTAGTGACGAAATATACTAATCCGTTTACTTGTGCTGGTACCATTCGAACTCGTGCAACTTTGTTGTATGATCTTTTTGTTTGTTGTATGATTTTTTATAGATATATGATGAAGAAAAATGAAGAGTTTAAAATATCTGTAGATGCATTATCCTCCTGTTTATGAAATTTTTGAAGCATGAATTGTCGTAATTTTTCATTTCATATGTTTAATAAAAAATTATAAAAGTACAGCGTGAAAAACCGAAGAATTTTTTACCAATAATTTCATCTGAAGGTGAATTTGACGTGCCATAATCCACGTAAAAATTGGAAAAATACGAAAAATTTTGGATCCTAGTTAATATTATCATGTAACATTTTAGGTCAATGGATTTAGTACATCCTGGTATAGAACCATTCATCAAAAAATCTTTTTTTCTAAGAAAAAAATTACACATCGTGATTTTATCGATGATTTTCCTATCTGGATGACTAAAAAAGTTATTCAACATTAAATTATGTAGTTCTTTATCAATATATAGAACCAAAATCCAACAACAAAATATGTTGAAGGAAATATCTATCAGATTGTTGTCATTTCGTCATTTTCTAGCTTGAATAGAGGGTATGAAATGCATAAAATGTAATTTAAGTAGATTCTTCAATGATTTTGACGGAAATATAATCTGCTTTAATTGTTTGTATATTGTATTTCCAGTTTTGAGTGAAGAGGCGTGTGAAAAATTCAAGCCTCTTTGTCTTCCGCCCGGTCTGGTATAACGCTGTCTCTGTCATTCTCACGGCATTTCGCTTGAGAATAAATATGCAAATATCGACGTTTAGAATAAAAATTTCGGAATGTTTCCAATAATTCCCAACAATAAAACATTTTCTCTAGGCATATGCAACGAAAAGAATACAGTTTTATTATTAAAAATAACGTTAACGGGAGGAGTATGGAAAATTATTAATTTTTGTCCATTGGTTGTGACGAGGCAACCTTTTTATTTTTTATTATTTTTATACTCTTTTATCGCCCCCAACTACACTGCCCCCTAATACTATATATTTGGCCACCGCTAGCTACCTTGTCTTTCCCCCCACAACGACTCTAGTCCCCTCCCCACCTCACCCTTCCGTCCCCCTCGACCAGCAACGACGAGACCCCAGGATGGAGAACAGTTCCGGCCCTAGACTAAAAGTGGAACACCGGCACCCCAGGAAGAAACCCCGAAGAACGCCCCCCTTCACCTCAGGCACCCGGAAAGCGGATGACGATTCCGCTCCTGGCCCACCTCGATCTGCTCCCTTGCGAAGAAGACGTTGACGGGAAGGAGAATCACTCGTCTCACGACTGCCCGGAGTGACGCATTGTATTTATCGTGCCCAGCAAGAGACCAGAACATAGTGTGAAAAGAGGATTGCCAATTGCAACGAGGATTGCCAAAGGACTTTCGACCTTATCCCACATCAAGGAGATAACCCAGGAGACCCTGAGGTGGAGAGGAGGCTCAGCATCCCCTGGAGAGGACCCCGAGAAGGCTCAGGTGTTAATTACCCCGGACAGTTCCCCAGCATCGAGAGGGCCCGTGAATACGAGCTATTTTTCCCCTTTTCCCCGTCACCATTTCTGCAACCGTATCTCCTCGGTTCGTCCCCCCAGCGGTGAGCCCACACTTTTGTTCTTCTCCCCCCAGTGAGATAATTATTGTAAGAGTCGAGACGCCCCTAGACACGACTAAACTCCCCCCTTCTTTATTGATTAGAGCCTTCCCGATATTGCGCGTGTTAGAGTCGCTTGGCCTTACCCTCCCCCTAGATCCGAGTCAAAAGGCCTCACCATCTGTATCTAAATTTGACTGGAAATATATCATTTTATTGAATTTACCCCCTCTTATTTGTTACGCTTATTTGACACCCCTAAAACCCTTTTCAGGATTTTTGCTCGTCAGATAACGCGGTCATATGGTTAATGAAAAATTAAACAGAAATATTCAAAAAAAATCAAGAGCATGGTAATTATGAAAATTTTAAGTTGAAAAAAAAAAGGAAATACTCATTCTTGGTTGAGTTACAGTGATTTTTTTACAGCGCGACGCCCACGGCGGCGTGCGCTTCGATAAACAAATGTTTATATCTCGAGAACTATTAGTCGTAGAGACCTAAATCAAAAATCGTTTTATTCACAATAAAATTATCTATCTTTTATCCATGTCCCGATAACTTCTCAATAGTTTTCGAGATATTTCAATTGAAAGTGGCCCGATTAAGAGGCATCTTTTTAAAAAACAAAAAACTCGCCTGGATTTTTGATCACCTCGTTTGCTGGTCCTCTTCCGAGTATTAAAAAACAAATCATTCCAATCGGTGAATACACTGAGAGAAAAAATTATTCCTGCCAAGGATTGATATTCTCGTCAGAAGATAATATTTTTTCAGAACGAATTTTTCCAGGACAGTCATTTTCAGAGAGTCCAAGTCTATCCTCAAAAATTACAGTGATATTGAACAATCTGATTATTATGCTACATATGACCTTGACAAAATGTTCTCCGATATCTTCCGGATTTTACAAATTGGCGATTTTCTCAGGTAAAGAAAATTGGAATAATTCCAAATGTTAATAATTATTATTGGAGTTTCTTCGAGGTCATATGCAGAAGAATATTCTTATAGATCACCATAATTCTCACGCTTGGAACTGATTTCGGAGCACCTGGAAATGACTGGCCTGGAGAAATACGTTCCAAAAGAGATATTTTCTTCTACTAAGAGTATGAAAAAGATATCACCAATAACATTTTCTTGGAAGGAATAAATTTTTTTCTCAGTGTAGGGGCGAAAAATCGATGTCCACCTCGATTTATTTCCCCCGTCGACTGAACTATTTGGGTCTCAATTGGTTGAGACGACGAGATTTTATCGGACCGGGACATTTGAATGGTTCCACATGAGAGTAGTTCACGCAGGAGACGGAGTGGTGGCGCCAGCATACGGGGTCGGTAACTGGGGACCCGGCTGACGACCTTAATTCCGAGACTCGGAGATTCTAAATTTACTTCAGACGCTTGAGGAAGAGAATTGTTTATGGAGCATTATTTTACATTATTATTGTAATTTGTTATGCGATATCTATGCTGCTTGAGGGTATAGCG
This sequence comes from Diachasma alloeum, assembly GCF_001412515.2. NCBI lineage: Eukaryota > Metazoa > Arthropoda > Insecta > Hymenoptera > Braconidae > Diachasma > Diachasma alloeum. Next base: position 212,135 of record NW_021680610.1, on the reverse strand, counting down.
TGTGCGTGTGAGACTTGGGGAAGTATTCCTCAGTTCTGGTTGGGTTCGATTGTAACATCCAATCGGAGCGAAGATGTTATTATGGCGGACCAATCATATGGTCGGACTATTCCCAAAGCTTTGTTGCGTGGGTTAGCGATACCAGGAGGGACACTTCTCATTTGGACCTTCTCAGGACCCCTGTGCGGAGGCAGAATCGTCGTTTTCTGCACAATTTTGGTGAAATTTGCAATTTGTGGGACCCGGATTTGGCGCTATCGGCTTGACTGACTTAGGAGAGATCGCATCCTGCTGGAAATTTCCATATCGGTGAGCGGTGGACTAGTGACGACGTGATTTGTTTTGTTAATGTAGCTTACGAGGCGTGAGAATTAATTATCTTTCGTTTGTCGGATGCTTGGTCCGTGGCATTTGTCGCCATTTAAGATTACTATCGAATTTCCGTGGCGATTCTCACCCCTCTTTCGGCAGGGTCATACAGGTCCGTTGATAAATGCAATTATAAACAATTGTAAAAGATTTTCGTCTCTGTGGAGTGAAATTCAATTAAATTTAATGTTTCCCGGGGGTTATAATTAATTTTGACTCTCGTTTCGCTCTTGTGCCATGAAAGATGATAGCGATTTTTGGAATCGAACGGCCGTGGGAATCTCGAGGTCAGTATTGTTTATTCTCGAGGTTCCATATTTTCCGTCTCTCGTGGCTTTCGAGGCCAAGTGTCAGAAAATTATTTTACGGGGTTTATTCGGCCAGAGTTAGCTGTCGAATTTAATGGCATTGATAGAGGTTTGTCGACGCTCGAGTTTCGTTGTTTTGTTGGGTAGTTTTGGCCGACATTTTTGTTTACGTTTTCTCGCGGCAATCCCCTTCTCAATAGCTCGCGGACGTTAGATCCCATTCTCACTACTTGCAGTGGACGCACTCAGATCATGGTAATAGTACATTCCTACACTAGGATTCTTTTGACTCTCGGATGATTTTACTAGTTGTTTTATTTTATTTGACTTGGGATTATTTGACTTATTTGGACGTATATTTAATTGACTAGTATTTTATCATTTGACAAATCGTGGATAGAGAATTTGTGATGTATCGAGTCCTTAGCTTGTCCATTTATTTTGTTTGTTTATTTTCTTTTTAATTATGTAAAGTGGATGGAGCGCGGATCTCATTCAGAATAAGCCGGGGTTGAGCATTGCTGAGTTAGTATTTGTTTTGTAATTCGAAAGTCTGATAATTAAAATAATTTCTATTACCCCGAAAATTTTGATTTGGAATATCTCTTTGGATAATTCGACTCAGTCATTTCAGAATAATTTCTCGGAGCAGCATTGTGGGCCCCAGCCACCTCCGCGGTCAATATACTGAGCTGTCGGCAGGTGTTCCATCATTGGTTGCTTCGGTGGAACTTGAATTTTATTTTTTGTCCATTTTGGGAGAAAACGTACTGGCGCCCAACTTTTTGATTACAAGATTGGTCGCCGAGGACTGCGTATTTTCGTCTCGTGTCCGCAGAGGGGCAAAATACGTTACAATATATATATATATATATATATATATATATATATATATATAT
>NW_021680610.1:188096-210544 GCF_001412515.2 Diachasma alloeum | reverse complement strand
ATTTCGCACCTCTGCGGAACGGTACGAGAATACGCAGCCCTCGGTGACCGAATCTTAAAACCAAAAGTCGAGCGCCAGTAAGTTTTCTCTCAAAACGCACAAAAACCGAAATTCGTAATCCACAAGATAGACCAACGAACGAACAGCTGCCGACAGCTCAGTATATCATCCGCGGAGGCAGCTGGGTTCCACCAAAAATGTCGTCCTACGAAAATCCTGAAATGACTGGGTTTCAAACTTATCCAACAAAATAACGAAATCAGAATTTACGGGGATAAATTAATTTTTAATAAATGAACTATACGATAAAAATGATTTACATTAAAATATTCAATAAAACCCCTTTTTCATTCTTAAATTATTTCACTCAGATCTCGGTAATCAAAATCACATCAAATAAATAATTTGATAACAAAGCTAATGATTGAATACACAACAAATTCCCTAACCGTAATCTGTCGATAAAATAAAATGCTAGTCAAATGAAAAGAAAGTCAAAATAAGTCAAAAAATTGTCACAAGATAAAGTAACTAGCACAGTTACCGATAAGTCAATTATCACAGAAAAGGAATCTACAATTATCGCGAGAAATGAACGCTGCAACAAAAGGCGGAATAAATAAAAAACGCTGATTTCAGTCAACGAGAATTGAGATTGCCTCGAGAGACAATAATAACGATAATAACTCGCAACCCAAACACAAGGTCACACGGCAATGAAAACTCGAGCGTCGACAAACGACGCTACAATCCCAACTCTGTTTTCTCAGAAATGACCACGATGTCGAATACTAAATGATAAACTTCGATGAATGTTTCGAACATCGGTAAATCCAGAATATTTCCAAATAAATACAAATTCAATAAGATGTCGAGAAATCCGCATCCGATCCTCGACAAATAGCGAAACGAGAGTCAAAGTACTAAATTTAATAATCACTGAATTTAATTTAATCAAACAGAAATTATCCCAATCAAGGGACGACAAACAATTCATCAAACCGAATATTAATTTGCCAAAAAGGAAACAACAAATAAATCTATCGGACACGAGAAAAATAATTATTACTCTACCGAATAAATAGCGAGAACTCGAAACGAGAAATGACTCGACTCAATAATGGCGTCACAATTCGCCAGACGCTAAGCATCCCAAAATTTACGACAAATAAATCCCAAAATGATAACCTCGCTAGATATCGTTACAAAGAACTCTCTGGAGATTTCACACTGCTCATCATGATTTCCAAAACTCGAAATAATTCAGCATAGGTGCCAGTATGTCGTTAATCCGCTGGAGAGGTACAATTTCCAAACTCCGATAAATCACGTTAAATTTTACTCAATAGTCCAAAACTCAACAGGTCTCGATGTCGTCCAAACGAAAAGTGTCGTTAACAGCGTGCTCACGAACGCAACAGCTTCTCCTCCAACGAACCAATCCTCTCATTGGCTCGGAGATGATCGATGGCCCTCTCTGGTTGGTTAATACAATCCAACCCAACCAAACCCAAAGAAACACGTGCCTCAATTCACGTTTATTATACCATGAACCTCCATAATTCTTGAGGAATTCAACCCGGAAAAATCATCCAATGATTTTTCCCCAATCCACAACATTTTTGGTGGACGTCAAACGTCAGTCCAGTCTCTCTCCTCTAACCGACGAGTTCGTCGCCTGGACCCCAATTCCCGGTCCAGTCTAGGGAGTAGTCCGCCATGCTCCATATCCCTAGCTCCAATTGCTAGTGCCACCACTCGATCGTCCACAAAACTCTCACCATTGAGGGAATCATTCAAACAATTTAAATGCAACACGGCTCGATAACCTCCAGGACTCTCTCTTTAAAAAGGAAATTTCCTCTCCAGCTCCTTACAAACTGTCCAGGCTCTAAGCCTCGAAGGCATCCGATGAGCAATGAATATGGCTCGATACAAAACAACAAAGTGTAAATAAAATAATGTTCGAAATAAATAAAACAGACTCTCGCTTCGCTAGGAAAAGTGACTCCTCGTCTGGACGCTGAGATTTCACCGTCGAACGGCCGAAAACCAAAATAACATGTTACAATATATTGTGACGTAATTTCAAGAGGTTCACGGAACCCTCCATCCACTACGTAGCCCTTCGACATACGACCACCCTGAAACAGCAACTAAGTCGAGCGCCAGGTCGTTATTACCAGAACGACCACTGGAAAGAAACGAATAGCCAAAACACAATTTCCGAAATAATCCCAAGCTTCGAAACGGTCTCCTGCTAGCTCCGAACGAAGAACGGCGTGAAGGTCACTGGTGAAGCTTAGGTTAAAGTATGACTAGGTCCTGACTAAATAAATAAAATTAACTCAAGATGGCGGGGGGAAAAATCACAATATTTAATACAATTTAGATGACTCGATACAAATAAAATAACTCAATTTCTCTGGAAAACCCCCTTTGGTTGTTCCGATCGATCAACGATCATGAGGCTTCAATAGTACTGATTCTACACTTGTCCAAGGAATAAAAGATTCTGATAGGAAAATAGAGTAGTAGTCAATTTAGTCAAAAGAGATAGTCAAGAATAACCAAAGTCAAAGAGAGAAAAAATAAAACCAGAATCAAAATATCGTCCATAATAATCATGTAGATTGAACAACACTGAACGATCGAAACCCAAGAATTCATCTACGTGACAAGTAACGCTGGCTGTCCGACACAAATACGAAAACTCGAGACAATGGGCCAGCGAAACGAAGCAAGGTCACGAGACACAAAAGACCTACGTTCAATGTCCTTCACTGGATATTCACCGACAGAGAGAGCGTTCATCTAACACCGATTAATTTAGACGCAACACTAACTCATTTTTAACAACCAAAATATTCATAAAATAATAGTTACTCGCAACATGAAACCCGAGAGCCCGAGACTCTACGAAATGAAACACTGTCGCAAGACAACCGAAATCAAATGATCACATACAATGATTCCAATTACGCACGAGAGAGAGACGAAAAGACTAATTAAGTACTGATCAGAGTGACTAGGACTCTATCCGGCAATTATCTCGAAAATCTAGAAGTCCTACGGGACTAAGATGCACGGAGCATCTATTCAAAATTCTAAAATTGGCCAGAGTCCTACTCACGACAAATTTAAAAAGATGCTCACCCAGCAGTCCACCTCGATGCCTCCGGAAAACGTTTTGAAAACTCCTCAATTCCGAGTCCTCGGGACCTTCCTCCAGATGAATCCACTCAAGGCTTCCTCCACAGGTCTTATTCTCCTTCTATATATCGCCTTCAGGCTCCCCACAACCCCAAAACTAACGCAAGTAACTTTATAAAAAGCAAATACAACGTGTGTTGGAACCACCAAACGGGAAGTGAGGTTCGTTTTCCCAGCGACACCACGCTGGACTGTGAAAACGCGNAAATTGGCCAGAGTCCTACTCACGACAAATTTAAAAAGATGCTCACCCAGCAGTCCACCTCGATGCCTCCGGAAAACGTTTTGAAAACTCCTCAATTCCGAGTCCTCGGGACCTTCCTCCAGATGAATCCACTCAAGGCTTCCTCCACAGGTCTTATTCTCCTTCTATATATCGCCTTCAGGCTCCCCAAAACTCCAAAACTAACGCAAGTAACTTTATAAAATGCAAATACAACGTGTGTTGGAACCACCAAACGGGAAGTGAGGTTCGTTTTTCCAGCGACACCACGCTGGACTGTGAAAACGCGGTAACGACGCTCATTGGCTGCTCGTTCCGTTCACTCCTCCAATCAGTTTCCGGACAACTATACTCTGTCGCTCACATGGCCGAACCAAGTCCGTCGGCGCATGCGCAGTAACTTCTCTAGATGTTATTTAACTAAAACCGTTTATCCCAGATTATCAATTAACTCTAAATGTCCTCTGACCTCCTTTCAAATCAATCTCCTGACCATTTTGTCACCAAAGGACCATTTCACTCAACCTCCTTCTGATCTCGGTGAAATACTTCACTTCCCCTTCCACATTGAACCAGCCGGGCTCCTACGTCACGTTTCCCCTAGAGTTGCCCGAGAGCTGGCGACCTCTGGCAATCCGAAGACCCATGAAGCTCTCATCACGAACTCGAAGTGTCCCGAAGTCCCTCGACGATTCCCGGAGACATTGCCACCTCAGTCCCACGATGTCGGCGCCAGATTCGATTCAAACAATCCGGAAGACGATACAAAACAAAAGAATTAACAAAATATACTTAATCTCTCTCGTGACTCCCGCTGTCGGTTGGTGACTTCCCGTCTGGTGATTTTGAAATTCGTAACCCACACGCGAAACGGTCGAATAACCAACAATGCTATTTGTGACGGCAAATAACACGTCACAATATATACACACAGTATATCCTAGTCGAGTGAGCCCCTCATTGGAACTGACACATAGATTGTCTCATAGTGCAATTCTCTTGGCCGAAATTTGGATAGAAAAATTCTCTTCCGAATATCACTCCAGCTTCAACACTAGGTATTACCCTCAAGGTTCCCTCAGGTATTACCCTCAAGGTTCCCTGCATATAAACGAACTCGAAACTATAAACGAAATTTTTCAGGAAAAATCTCTGAGAATTTTGAAGCTCTTATGGTATGACATACGATAATTATTCATCATTCCAGAGGTGCATTTTACAACAAATTCTGCGAATGCATTTATGGAACAATAGCATTCAAGAAAAACATCACCTAGTCGCAAAAAATACCATTACTTAACGAATAGGAAGCTCGAGAATGGATGGTTTTTTAATAATAGACACTATTGTTTATAATCACTACGGTTTAAACAACTGAAAATAGTTTTTGCTTCCGAATGGAAACATTGTAATCTTTTTTAATATAAGTTTTGAATTTTTCAAATTATATCGGCCCATTATGATCCAAAAAGTCGGAAAATGCAATTTTTAGACCTTGGCCGTACGTACGTAAATGAATTTTTCTTCGATTGTTCGCTAATAAATCGATCAAATTGAATCTTTTTTTCCATTAAATGTAGGTATTGTTGAACCCTATCGATCGCTGTTATGTCCAGAGAAAGATTTTAGCATCGAAAGGACATGTTTTAATTGTCACCTTAAAATCAAAGCTAAAATTATTAAATTTTGTGATTATCGGACGACGCAAAGTTTTATACTCTTACCTTTTTCTAAAATATAAAGGAAAAGGGTTTGATTTAGGGATAGGGTTTGAGCTGAGACTAATTACTAATCAAGAAATTTGGAGTTGTAATGAGAATCAAATTTGAATTTAAATATATTTTGAATACCTATTCGGTTTACAAAAACATAAGCGTGATTTTACAGAAATCTATCTAGTTAAAATTCCTACTCCTGAAATGAACTGAAGGATTCAAATTTGGGTTTAAAAATTTTGTTACTCACAATTCGGTCTATTTTTTACAAATTAATCGATGTGTTTGTAGATCCCTGGATAAATCCGTAATTTCCTCACCAGCAATTAGTCGTGCTAAAGGCTATTATGGATATTTTTACGGAAACCCTTTCTTCTACTCGTTGATATTTTAATAAATTTTGACAGTTGAATTTTTACGAGTTGAAGACTTTGTTTGAAACTGTCCACAATGCGTCACAATGAACCAATTCCTTAATTGTAAGAAAAGTCACCACTCTCGATTAAAGAAATTTTATTCCCGGATAATTTCAATTGTTCATAACTTACTATTAATTCAGTACTATACCGCGTAATCGAAGGAAGGATTGAAAAACCGGACCGATTAAATGAACTATTTCCACCAGAATTGTTACCGTTCCGTCGCTGCCTCAAGACTGCTTAATTTTGATTTTTCTGACATTTTTATATAAATTTTGGGGTCACTTGTCACATGGGCTCCAATGAGTCCATTTTCAATTGGTGGAAAATGTCGTATGACTTTTCCCACTCTTTTGATTTTTATGGGGAAGCAGTTCATTCGGTTTTTGGGGTTTCAATACATCGGTTTTCAATCGTTCCTCCGCGCGCGAATCTTAGTATTCAGTAATTGGGGCATTCTGAGTGGGCCATTTCATCACTTTTGAACTTGATTCCAATGCCTTTGGAATTTTTAACCGAGTTCGCGTGATGAAATGCCCTCTATTTGGTTTACATTAGTCGATTTCTTCGATTTGTTTCTTAGTTATTCTACATAAATTTATTCTAGCATTAAAATTTCTAGTATCAAATTTTGGACATTACAGCCCCCGCTCAAAATTGTTTTCAATTCCATTTGGGAGCAATTTCGAGGAATTGGAGTTTTAATTTTTATGTGTAATGTATTAAGTTATTTTAGCTTTATAATCGCGCACCAAACGGTGGCCGTGAGCGACAAGGTGCTGACGGTGACATTTTTGTGGATTAGGATTACCCTGTGTTTCCTATTCACCTGTCTGTTTCCTTTACTCGCTTGGTGAATGTGGAGTATTTGTGCAGGAGATAGTGCGCGGTTATTGTTTGTTGTTTTATTGTGAAGAAAATTTACATTGTTAAGGTAAGTGTTTGTGGATATTTTATTGTCTATTTTCTGTTTTTATTTCTAATTTTGTTTCATACCTACATATGTAGTGATTTATTTCTGTTGGGTTCGCTGCACTTGTATGTAAGCACTCGTGTAATTTTTGTATTATTTATTCTACACTGACTTATCTATTTATTTCTGTAATGGATTTATTATTTCCTGTGGCGGTTTGTGAGGGGAGTGTGGTGAGGAGCTAGGGCCCGTGCGAATGTCGCACGAAGAGGAACGGACGATTGAAACCCTCCACGCTCCTATGCATACGAGGTGTATTCTCCTTGAGTCAGTTTGTCAGATAGTAGATTGGTGTTGGGGGCTATAACGTTGATTCTGTCTGTGGCCTTTCTAATTTTCTCATAATTCAGTTCGTGTTCCTTCTTCATAGCGTTTATTTCGGCTTGAATGATGTTAGTGGAATTTTCGATTAGATGGGTTATTTGTTGTTGGTCTTGATAAAGTCGATCAATTTCTTTGGTGATGTGTTCCTGATCGTTGTACTCCATGGTGCCGAAGAGGGATCTTGATATGGTGCCCACAAAACCTAGTAAAGCGGATCTACTATATTTTCTTTTGTGGTTCTGTTCTGGGCTTTTCCAGATTCTTTCCATATGTTTCTGTATTGTTTGGAGCTTCAAATTGTACTCTTTCATGATCGGTATGCCTAGTACTCTATCGCACATATGTTTGGCTTGGTGTTTGCTGCATTCGGTTTGATATTTTTCTATTGTTTGCATTCCAGGCAGTGGTTATCCTAGGAGGTTGTGCATGTCTATTGTGAGCATCAGTCATCATTTCCTATTGATTGTTCTTATTTGGTCGATTTTCTCATAGTAGAGTCCAGGGTTATGATCAATAATTTGGTGTTGATAGATTTGGTTGGTTGCTAAATTTGGTTGGGCTTTGATTACCAAGATGGTGGTCCATAGGATGATAATAGCTCTCATGGTGCTGCGGTCTGTAAGTTGGAGAATTTTGTTGAGTTTGGTATAATTAATTTTTGCTCTAGCAATTATCATCTCAGGTCTAGTTGGGTTCTGTGAGTATTATTTCTGATCCTATTTTTGCTAGTTAATCAGCTTTTTCGTTCCCGTATATTCCTTGGTGTCCTGGGGCGTATTCGAATTGGACATCGATTTTCCGGGTGAGTTTATCAAGCTGTTTCAGGAGTGTTTGGTTTACGACGGGTTTGGCTTTAGCATTTAACCAGCCGTTTGTTTTCCATTTGTTTATGTGTTCGGTCATGTAGCTGATGAGGTATTTAGAATCGGTGATTATTTTTATTTTTGAAATGTCATGGCGAATACATATTCAACATGCTTCTATGGCAGCTGCAGTTTCGGCTGTGATGTTGGTGGCCCGTGCCTTACAGAGTTTTATAGGTGTTGAGGGGGTGGTTGTCTGCAAACCACACTCCTATTCCTGCCTTGGCATCAATTGAGCCGTTGAAAGAGCAGGAACCATCGACGTAAACGGGCATGCGACCTGATCCATCGATATTCATGTCTCTGGAATGGTTTCGTCTTTGGCAGCTTATAAAAGTTCAGGTGGTGGGTTTGGTAGCACTGGAATCGGTATTGACTCATTCTTCGCAGGGTTTCAGCTTATTTGGGTGTTTCATGAAGTGGTGTCCGTCTTCGCTTTCTAGGTACACATTTTCCTTTTCTGTAATGTCAACGATCTCGTAGGGTCGAGTGTAGGCCTGATCTAATTTCCCCATCTTAGGTTCCTTTTCGACGTAGACGAATTGTCCTATTTTGAGATCTAGTGGTCTAGCGTTTCGGTCGTAAACGCTTTTGGAGTGTAGTTTGGCCTTTTCTAGGTGGTCGAATGCTAGATTGTGAATTTTCTCCAATTTGGTAATTAGATCTACCATGTAATCGTTGTAAGTGTGGTTTGGCTCATCTTCGTCGGTGACATTGGAGGGGAGAACTGCCCTTTTTCCATACAGGACTTCGAATGGTGTGAAATTTGTTGAGCTATGCACAGTGGTGTTGTATAATAGCATGGCGAAGAGGAGTAGCTCGTCCCAGTCGGTGAATTCATCGGTAAAAGTCTTCAGGTATTCAGCTAATACGTGATGACATCTCTCGAGGGCTTCATTTGACTGAGGTCTGTATCCGGATGTCGTTATATGGTGGAATCTCAGGATGTTTCCCAGTTGATTGAACAGTTTACTGAGGAAGCAGGTAGCTTTATCTGAGAGGATTATTTTGGAGCATCCGTACAGGGCTACATACTTGGTTGCGAGTGCATGAGCAATGGTGTGAGCCTTGATGTCCTTGAGTGGTACGGCAGTGAAATGCTTGCAGAAATTATCCTCAATTGTCAGGATATGGCAGTGTCCCGTACGTGTAGGTGGGAGGGGACCCACAGTGTCAACAGAGATCCTCTCGAAGCATTCACTAGGTGTTTCAGTGATGAGCATGGGTTGTCGGAATTTCACAATTCGAATCTTTTCTAGTTAACAGGTTCGGTAGAGTATTATAAATCTCTCTATTTCCTGTTTCATCTCGGGCCGATAGAACCTTTCTCTTACTCGGTTGAAGGTTTTCACAATTCCTTTGTATCCTCCGGGAAGAGTTGCATGGCATTCTTTAATGATTTGTGGTCTTAGGGCTACTGGAGGCATCCGGATTCCACCATGGCACAGAGTTACGGTAGCTGGGTGGAATTGAAATTCTTTCTCCAGGAAGTATCATATTCTGATATCGTCGCCTATTGCGTCGCCCTGAGATGCCATTTTTATTTCGGTGATTTTGTATTTTTCCATGGTAGTTTTGAGATTTTTTAGGCAGTTTTAGTATCCGATTGTTTACTTTTTCGAAGTGCCATTGCTTCGCAATGAGGGTAAATGTTCGGAATTTTCCGCACTTCGTCACGATGACTTGGCCTAGTTTTGGATTGAGCTTACGTATTTCCTCCAGGTTTATCAGATTGAGGTCTCTTAAAAATTTGGCATTCTGCTTTTTGAGCTCTCCATCTGCTGCGAGGAAATGAGCAATGTTTCCCCTTGTAAATGTTAATCCATCTAGGGTTTCTTTGCTGTTGCTGACAGGCTGGCAGTCACTTTGCAGTATAGTGATCTTGTCGTCCATAATTTCCTCATTCAGGTTATTCTGAGGTATTTCCTGGTGATTCTGTACGAAACTGTGTTCTTCGCTCATAAGAAGGTCAGGCGTGAGGAATTTGGGGTATGGATTCGGTGACACCCCCGGTAGCTGTGCTGGGTGGCGGGTGTACAACTTCGTCTGCTTGGGGAATTTCCGCTTCTCCGGGTTGCTTTGATAGATCTATTTCTTCAGCACGTGGGAACAGTCCTCTTGGTGTTAGATCTGTTGAAGAATTTTTCTTCTCCGGAGAAGATCCTGCCATGGGTGACTGTATAGCCCTTGGTGTCGGCAGTAAAGATTCTCGTGTGACCTTTGGCTGTGATGTCACAGAATATCTGGATTGAGATGTTTCTTCCTTCTCTGTTTTTTCAGGATTTTGGTCGATGGAGCTCGTCATTTCAGAGATTTCGTCGGTTGAGTCGATTAAGGGTTTGGACTGATTTTGTAACTCAGCCATCTTCTTCTCGAATTCTTCACAGTATTCATTCAATTTTTCTTTAAATTCTCGACCCAGACTGGTTCTCCTCATTTTGTAGAGTTGTAGCAGCTAATCTAGCAGTGGCTCTAGGGGTTCTTGAAATATTTCCTCATTCCTTTCCGAGATTTTCTCCATATACTCGTAGAATTTTTCGAAGTTTCGTTCTATTCGCTTTATGTCCACTGGTGGACGTGGTGTGGGATTTAATTCTTCATCCTTTTCTACCATTCGAGTTTCGGCATCGATTATGGGGGGCGTGTTATCGTCAGTGGGGTTTCGATCTGTGATGAATGCGTCGTCCTCCAACTCTTCGTCCGTTGGGATTCCTACAAGGGAAATTTCTAGTTGATTTTCTTTTCCTTGGTCTTCCATTTCATCAGATATTACGGTTGATCCAACGGTTCATCCTGTAGTAATGGTTCTTTGGATCCTGAAAGAGTTGGAGTTGGTTCTGGCATCTCCACGATCGAAGGGGTAGACGGGGTGGGGTTTGTTTCTTCCACTGTCTCTGGTTGGTTCTCAATTATGTCCCCCGAGTAGATAATGTGGGGGTTGTACTGATTTTGGGTGTCGTTGTATAATCCCGATTCAATCTGTAGGAGATCGGTTGCCGGGTGCCACTGTTTGTTTCTGTTGCTTTTCTAGCCCGAAGCCTGTCGGCAATTGAGTTTCCCGCCTCTGGGATCGTGATAATTTTTGGGTCACTATTTATTCTAACCTTTCGATTAGGATTGGTGACTGACTCTGGTGTCTTCACACTGGACTTTGGTACTGGTAGAGCAGGCATACAGGTTGCGAACGTGACGATTTCCTCATGTTCATCTTGAAGAGGATTTTCTGCAAAGGCGTCTGCTAGCTGATTTCACTTGTGTTGCTTGATTTCCACCTCAAACGTGAAATGATTCAAGTAGGATTTCCACTTAACTTGCCTCGTAGTAGGGTTGCTGGAATCTGTGAGCCAGTTCAAGGCTGGGCTGTTAGCTATAATGGTGAAGGGCACTCTATAGATATAGGGTTTGAACTGCTTTAAGGCGTAGAAAGCTGCTAGGCCGTCCAATTCGACTGAAGTATATCTTGTTTCAGCATCTCGCAGTGCTCTCTATGCATACAGGATCGGGTGTTCATCTCCTTCATCATCTTTTTGGCTGAGGATGGCTCCAATGTCTTTTTGGGTACTGGAAACATAAACGATAAATGGTTCATTCATGTCAGGGTGAAACAGAAGAGAGTCCTCGGTGATGGCTTCCTTGAGGGCTTTGAATGATTGTTCTTGTTCTTTGTTCCATTTAAATCTCACATTTTTCTTGAGGAGATCATTTAGAAGCTGTGCAATTTCTGTGTAGTCCTTCACGAATCATCGATAATAGTTACTGAAGCCTAAGAATCTCATTATTCCCTGTTGACTTGTGGGAAGGGGCATCTCCGTTAATGCCTTTATCTTCGCTGGATCAGGATGAATACCTTGGTTGTCGATTATGTGTCCCAGACAGGCTACCTCCTTTATGAAAAATTTGCATTTATCAGGCTGGAGAGTAAGTCCGTTTTTCCGCAGGCAGTTGAAGAATTTCCTGAGACGGGCGACGTGTTCACCCAGTGTTCTGGAGTAAACAACTACGTCATCTAGGTAGACGTAGAGTTCTGTCCTTTTACGGCCGGTTATGGTCTGATCCATCATCAGCTGGAAGATTGGGGGTGAATTTTACAATCCAAAACGCATCCTCATGTACTCGTAGTATCCACTGGGACCGGTAATGGCAGTTTTTCAGCGTCTGTTTCCATTATCCATTGCGATTTGGTGGAATCCACTGGCTAGGTCGAACACACTGAAGTACTTAGCTCCGCCTAGTTGTGAGAGAATTTCCGATATGTTGGGTGACGGATAGGAGTCTCGAATCGTTTTCTGATTTAGATTTCGTAAATCGATCACCATTCTCCATCGCTTCTTTCCCTTGGAGTCGGCTTTCTTTGGTACAATCCAGAGGGGTGAGTTGTATGGTGATTCTAAGTACTTGATGATTTCTTGTTCCAACAGGTTGTCTATTTGTCGATTTATCTCCTCCTGATGTTGAGGAGGGTACTTGTATTCTCGCTTATGGGTTTATCATCGATGTTTCTGATCTTGCACTGGAAATTCTTAGCTTTGCCAAGCTTGTCTCCCGGAAGGTGGAATATATCATTGAACTCTTTTACTATTTCGATCACCTCTTTGCGTTCGAAGGCTTTAAGCTTCTGATCGGTTAGAGCCTCTATTACGTGCGATGTGCGAGGTGACAGACCTATATTTTCCTCTGGGGCAATTCCCATATTGCACCAGGCGAAGGGTTCTTGAGGTTCTCCTAATATTTCGGTTCTTTCTAGGAGTTCATCGATTTCCTCTACCGTCTGGGGTGGTATATGGAGGTGAACTGGTTCTTCGGTGGTATTGACAGCGAAGAGACAGTCTTTCTCCCCTCTTATGCTGACCACAACCTCGCCTGGAGGGACACCTGGTTTGGTAGAGATCTTCGGTAAATACCCGACGGACATATCGGTATTCTTGATAGGGATTTCGATGGCCATTCTTGCTCTTGGAGGGATGACGGTTGACCCATGGAATTTCTCGTAGTTATACCAATTCACCGGCAGGTTCGGTCTCTTGATAGTGGTAATATTCCATTACTGGTACAGTATGTCCACCTTTTCTTGTGATTTAGGAATTCTAACCCAAGTAATCCGCTTCCTTCGACAGTAAGNGGTTCTCCTAATATTTCGTTTCTTTCTAGGAGTTCATCGATTTCCTCTACCGTCTGGGGTGGTATATGGAGGTGAACTGGTTCTTCGGTGGTATTGACAGCGAAGAGACAGTCTTTCTCCCCTCTTATGCTGACCACAACCTCGCCTGGAGGGACACCTGGTTTGGTAGAGATCTTCGGTAAATACCCGACGGACATATCGGTATTCTTGATAGGGATTTCGATGGCCATTCTTGCTCTTGGAGGGATGACGGTTGACCCATGGAATTTCTCGTAGTTATACCAATTCACCGGCAGGTTCGGTCTCTTGATAGTGGTAATATTCCATTACTGGTACAGTATGTCCACCTTTTCTTGTGATTTAGGAATTCTAACCCAAGTAATCCGCTTCCTTCGACAGTAAGTTTTTGATCTACGATGTGAAATGGTACGGGGACCCAAAGATTTTTAGGTGGACTAAACCGCATGTTGGCAATGCATTTTCCGTTACTCCGAGTAGATAGGGTATCTTTGGAGGTTCAATTCTTACGTCGGGTTTAATGACTCTCCTCTCGATAAGATTGATATCAACTCCTGTGTCGATGAGAAATCGATGTCGATTTCCGATGAGGTTCTTCACCTTTAGGTTTATCCTTGGGCCGCCCCTGTTAACTGCAATCCGGCAAGGTTTTCCTCTCGTTGGACAATTGGAGAGGTAGGAATGTATAGGTTTCAACGGGGCGATGTTGAAACTAATGTTGTTTGTGTTGAAGGAGATGTCAACTCATTCAACATTTCATCCCCGATGATGGCTCCATATCCGCCTGGCTGGTGAGGAATCACGTGGAATTTCATTTGAACTTCAGGATGCACTACGAGGCGAACTACTCGGAGGGAGTTCAGGACGTGATTGGACAACCCAACGATTCCGATTGTTTCGATGAGGGCATTTTCCACCAATGACTGGAACGGATTCAGGTTTGTGGAGGTTCCAGTGACGATTAATGCATTTATACCTGGGGACATGACATTTGGCCCTCGAAAGATGATCTGAGGACCCCCGCTAACTCTACACAGTATGGGTTTTATTGTCTGGGGTGCATGCTCGACATTGTGTGGAGTGAGTGCTGGTTTTGGCTGCTCGTCATCGCACTCAGTTGGCGAGGAACAATCTCGTTTAAAGTCTTCTTTGGAATAGTTCCATATGTGGATGGGCTGGCTCTGTTCTGCTGGATACCCGTAGGGCTTCGCAGGATATTTCTCCCTTCTCATTCCCTTGAGAGAGACCTCGAGAGTGGTTTAGGATCTGATGATGGACGATTCTGAGTTTGCAGGTTGTTCAAACTTATCGCAAGCTGTTGGAGTGAAGCTGTGGTCTGCTGGAGCATGCTTTTGATCTCGTCCATATCCGAAAGGTTCTGTTTCGGTTTTAACAGGCTGGATAAGGGCGTTGGTTAGCTGCCAAGATGTTAGCGAGAGCTAGTATCCGATCCGTGGTAGAGTTTTTCGCAGCTTCCGTTGGTTCCTTATAGTCAGATTCAACCTCGTCGTTTGAAGTTTGACCGTAGACGATGACGGAGTTAATACTTCACGCAGGAGGGTCACCAGGATGAGCTGTGTATCCTGGTATAGATGGACGTGGCCCCGGTGATCGAGGTGGTGTTTGTCTGTACCCGTTGCTTTGCCTGTTCCGGTTGGATGGTAGATATTCATTTAGGAGAGCGGTGACTAGGTCTCGTGAAGGGTCCTGTCCTGAATAATTTCGATGACCGTGGCTTGATGATGGTGTCGGAGTATTGGACTGATTATATGAAGGAATGTACGACCGATTTTGTTGGTATTGGTATCTCGGCTGAGGTGGTATTTGCTCCCCATACAGTTCAGGCCGTAGAGAGCCCCCTGAATATACTGGAATTGAGGGATACTCCGTGATGTACCTGTAGGGCCCGTTATCAGCAATCTCCAACGCTGGTACGTTGACTGTTTCTCGGAATTCGTTCGTCTCCAGTTGTGTAAGGATTTCTGAGATTTTCCTTAGGTTGTTGCGCCTAATACTTTCCTTCACGCTTGCAGGAGTGTATTCTTTAAATCGTTTAATCACCTCTGTCTGGAGGTGTTTTTCGAGGACTTGTTTCTCAGCTTCATTTTCCCCAGAAATCGTACCCAGACCGAACTGGACCAGTGCTGCCAATCGCTCCAAGAACGATTCCAGGGGTTCATTTTTAATTTTTAACAGTCCGCGTATTCTATTCACATAATACGTCAAGTCGTATTGACCTCTAAATCTCTTGATTAGGTGCGTAAGGATACTTTCTACAGAAAAGAGAGATTTGTTAGCTACTACGAATGTTGCAGGAAGTAAAAGGCGTTTGAGTATTTGTCTAATATATTCTTCTTTCTTTCTATCTGCTTTAGGAATGGAGGCAAGATTTGATCTCAACACGTACTCAAAACCATCCAGAGAGCAGTGCTCATTTGTACCGGAGAATATGGGAATGCTGTTTGTAATGTCCCGAGCTTTGACATATTCTTCGTAGCTGAAAACGATCTGATCAGCGTCACCCGGGTCTCCAGAGTAACTGATATTAACGAAGGACGGATTCGCCATTTTGGGAAAATAATTTAATTAGTTAATAATTTTTAACTTTGAGATTAAGTTAATTTGGATTATGATTCTATCTGATTTTTCCAATAAAATTGGGAAAAGAAAGCAAAATTTCGCTTATAATTACTTCAAAGAGAATTCGAATTTTGTAAGAAAAAGTCTAATATTTGAATTTTAAGAAGTGTTTCCCAAAGCTAAAATTTTAATTGATTAGAATTGAATTGAATTAAATTGACTAGAATGGGTTTCAAAATTTGTTAGAATATTTAAAAGATAGGAGTATTGGAAACTTAAGCGGGTCCTACCGACTGCGCCATGAAATTTTAGCTGTTATGTCCGGAGAAAGATTTTAGTGTCGAAACGACATGTTTTAACTGTCACATTAAAATGAAAGTTAAAATTATTAGAGTTTGTGATTATTGGACGACGCAAAGTTTTATACTCTTACCTTTTTCTAAAATATGAAGGAAAAGGGTTTGATTGAGGGATAGGGTTTGAGTTGAAACTAATTACTAGTCAAGAAATTTGGAGTTGTAATGAGAATCAAATTTGAATTTAAATATATTTTAAATAACTATTCGGTTTACAAAAACATAAGCGTGATTTTCCAGAAATCTATGTAGTTGAAATTCCTACTCCTGGAATGAACTGAAGGATTCAAATTTGAGTTTACAAATTTTGTTATTCACAATTCGGTTTATTTTTTACAAATTAATCGATGTGTTTGTAGATCCCTGGGTAAATCCGTAATTTCCTCACCAGCAGTTAGTCGTGCTAAAGGCTATTATGGATACTTTCACGGAAACACTTTCTTCTACTCGTTGATATTCTAATAAATTTTGCCTGTTGAATTTTTAAAAGTTCAAGAGTTTGTTTGAGACTGTCCACAACGCGTCACAATGAACGAATTCCTTATTTGTAAGACAAGTCACCACTCTCGACTAAAGAAATTTTATTCCCGGGTAGTTTCAATTGTTCATAACTTACTATTAATTCAGTACTATACCGCGTAATCGAAGGAAGGATTGAAAAACCGGACCGATTAAATGAACTATATCCACCAGAATTGTTACCGTCCCGTCGCTGCTTCAAGACTGTTTAATTTTGATTTTTCTGACATTTTTATATGAATTTTGGGGTCACTTGTCACATGGGCTCCAACGAGTCCATTTTTAATTGGTGGAAAATGTCGTATGACTTTTCCCACTCTTTTGATTTTTATGGGGAAGTAGTTCATTCGGTTTTTGGGGTTTCAATGCATCGGTTTTCAATCGTTCTTCCGCGTGCGAATCTTAGTATTGAGTAATTAGGGCATATGGAGTGGGCCATTTCATTACTTTTGAACTTGCTTCCAATGTGTTTGGAATTTTTAATCGAGTTCACGTTATGAAATGCCCTCTATTGAGTTTACATTAGTCGATTTTTTCGATTTCTTTCTTAGTTATTCTACATAAAATTATTCTAGCATTAAAATTTCTAGTATAAAATTTTGGATATTACATCGCCATTGATTAAAATTCAATTCATTTATTATTTAAAACAATTTTTAAATACTTCAATAATAGGTTTATTCACGATAACTAAAAAAAATATTCTGAATCGATTGAATGATGGCTTGAAAAATTTATTTGAATGTCCTTTTGACCGAGTTCGAAGATGAAGACGGTAGTAATAAACGTTACTTTGATTTATTTGAAAATTTGTAAAAATTCTGTATTTTTGGAAAATCAGGATTCTGGCGATATCATTAGGTATCATGCTTCAAATGAATTCAATCGTACCTTGAAATGTTTGTTTTAATGCCATTAAGTCGATGTTCAAATATAATTATGATAGCTATATTGGTTGATTTGGTTTTTATGACGATTGTTGAAAATTCATAATTTTTCGTGAACTTCTCTCAAAGTGAGCTTTCTAATGGTTTCATCAAATATGATGTTTCAAATTCATTCACGTATATAAATAATTTTCTATTACCAATGATACATACATGATAGAAGGAAATGATGTGCAAAATAACCTTTCGGAAGAAAATTGCTAATTTATTAGCAAAAATAACTATACTGTCTGCAATACAAGAGCAATTTTCCACTTGTTTTTGCACAAAAGCACTATAATAATTCGAGTGAATTAGGCTCTGTTGCATGAAAAATACTTTCCGGCGTAGAACCGGCGAAATCGGGTTGCGGCAGTTGGAGGGAAAAATCTGCGCAAGCGTCGACGAAGTGGTGGGAGGCCATCGGCAAAAACTCGATGTTCCTTCTTTCTTGGCGACGACTATACATGTGAAACTTCGACACGAGCCACTGACGGGGACACACGGAGGACAGAGAGGACGAGGATCCGAAGTGTTGGCGCGATCACCACCGAGGCTTAGCACGAGGAGAAATGTTTTTTTTTACATTTTTCCCATATGCACTCTTATCTTTGGCAGGGTTGCCAGATTTTGGCTATTTATAGCCAAATCCTGTACAATTTTAAATGGGCTGACGTTACGATCTGACAACACTGCTCTTTGGAGAGAAGTGCATTACTGTTGGTGTCAAAAGTAGAGACCACTCAAAAGAACGGTTTGTAACTCGACGAAAAAAAATCATAAAAATATGAGACTGAATTACCGTGTAATATAACTGCTCTAGTCATCCAATACGGAGTTTCAAGTATTTAAATTAATTAGTTCATTTTTTATCGCAGTGAGAAACCGATAAAAAACTTGATTTTTGAAGTTTAAACCGCTACCATACATACAAAAAATTTTTCAAAAAAATCGTCCATTTTATCAGAGATTCCTTAAACCCCTGGGAAGTCAATGAGAGAAGAAAAAACTTGATATTGTAATAATTACTCATTCAATTAATGAAGATGTCGACTGCGGCTCTCTTGTTGCAGAATTGTCGAACCGAGCTGAAAAAAGACGCTGTATTCTGCATTCAATGCGTAATGCATTCGGTTAATATTTTTCAAACGAACAATGTCCGGTGATTCTTAAAAAAATCGAGAAATTTTTTCAAAAAAAGTGGTGCTAAAACGATCATAATTCGTTATGAGGGTTACGGGCGCGCTGACCGCCGGTCCCTCAAAATTAAATCCACATGTGCGCCTGCCTACCTTTTGCAGGGACGTGGATACCAGTTACAGGCATTTTGGGCCCTTTGGGGCACAAGCACATTGTATATTGCTGCTTTCCCATAAAAAAAATCTACGAATACGAATATTTGTTTGAAATTATTATATTATAAACTGTACATGCTTCATAGATATCCAACATTTGAAACATGTTACCAATCAATTTATTAGATTTCCGAATTATTGGAAAATTTGCATCGCAAAAATGATTTTTCAATATAAAATCCATTCCCTGCTCTTAGCATTACCGAGGATCAACGGCGGGGGCGTGGCAGTGGTCATGACTCCAAAAAAGAATTATTTCCTATATTCGGTCCCGAAAATGTTTTGGAACGAATGCTGGAATACTGTTCCATTATTATTAAAAAAATCTCTATAAAAATAAATATGGTAAACTAACATGATAATTTTTTTTCCTGCGAAACAACATTGATTGGATTTGGTAGTAAAATGCTAAAGGGTAACAAGTTCATTCTGCATATCCTAGAGTATTGAATGATTGTACTAATGAGTGATTCCAGAAGGAAAAGTAGGAGCGTTTCCTTCGAATAGACAACAGAGCAAACCGGGGCAAAAAGAGACAACTTTTTGCATGTATTTCCCAGTCTTCTTTTGCCCCGGTTTCACTTTGTATACCCTGGGAATCCAGGAGCCACGCTACAGCCACGGTATTTGCGTGGCTGTTGCGTGGCTATTAGGATTGTCATTTTCTGGGGCTAAAAAGGGGGAAATGATATCTGAAAACACAATAAAAGTGGATAGACGAATTGTTAGTTTATATTTGCACTGTTTATAACATTGTTTTCTATCAATTGATTGAAATTAATGTGAGTGTATATAATGATAATACAAGACCCGTAGGGAGAATGCCGGGAGATGGCGGCAGTGTCGATATCCCAACGGGGTCGGTCAAGTCGACAGGAGTCACAGCCAGAATAAGTGAGACCCCAACAGAGGTGGGGCGCCACGGTCGATTCTAATGGCTGGGCGAGCTGCCTGTGCCGGTAACTCGGCAGTAGGGCCAGAAGAAGAATATCCATGGATTTTTGGAGTGGGGGACAAGCATATGAGTGGGAATTACGTAGAGTGGGAGTATCCTGGGCAGGGAAAACATCTGCTAGAAGCCCTATAGCAGTCCCGCTGTCACAGGGGTAGGTTCGAAGGGGGGTTTATGTCCTCCTTGTCCTCAATGTTTACTGTATGTTTTTCCGTTGATTCATTCGCCCGCTAATTAATATTAAGGGATGAGACGAGGACTTTTCGATGGAGAATTAGATTCCCCATCTATCAACCCCCGTTTCATCACTTAATCTTTGTTATAAAAAAATTAAAACTGCGACGAAAGTCACGATGCTATGGGAAACCCAATGGTTTCTCGGCGCAGAGTGCCACCCCAATAATTCGCCCGCCAATTAAAAAATCGTTTCTCCCCTCCTAATTAACATTAAGGAATGAAACCAATGCTGTTCGATGGAGAATTAAATTCCCCATCCAGCAACCCCCGTTTGATCCCTTAATCTCTGTAATAAAAAAATAAAAACTGCGACGCAATTTACGGCGCTATGAAAAACTTAATGGATAACTCGCCCGCCAATTAAAAAATCGTCTCTCCCCTCCTAATTAATATTAAGGAATGAAACTAACGCTGTTCGATGGAGAATTAAATTGCCCATCCAGTAACTCCGTTCGATCCCTTCATCTCTGTAATAAAAAAATAAAAACTGCGACGCAATTTACGGCGCTATGAAAAACTTAATNCCTTTTCGATGGAGAATTAAATTCTCCATCCATCAACCCCCGTTTCATCTCTTAATCTCTCTAATAAAAAAATAAAAACCGGGACGCAATTTACGGCACTATGAAAAACACAATGGATAACTCGCCCGCTAATTAAAAAATCGTGTCTCCCCTCCTAATTAATATTAAGGAATGAAACCAATGCTATTCGATGGAGAATTAAATTCCCCATCCACCAACCTTTGTTGCATCTCTTTATCTCTGTAATAAAGGAATACAAACTGCGACGAAATTCGCGGCGCCATGAAAAACCTAATGGTTTCTCGGCGCAGTGACTCCCGAAAACTCGCCCGCTAATTAAAAAATCGTCTCTCCCCTCCTAATTAACATTAAAGAATGAAACTGATGCTGTTCGATAGAGAATTAAATTCCCCATCAATTAATCCTCTTTCAGCCCTTAATCTCTGTAAAAAATGGAAGAAATTGTCATGAAAATCACAGCGCAGTAAGAAAAATAATCGTTTTTAATTAAGGAATGAAAAAAGGGCACTTCGACGGAGAATTAAATTCTCCATTAATTAACCTTCTTTCAACACTTAATCTATGTAACAAAAAAATAAAAACTGCCATGAAAGTCAGGGGCCAATAAGAAGAANAAACTGCCATGAAAGTCAGGGGCCAATACGAAGAAGAATTTTTTCGTGGCGCACACTGACTGATCACCATTCGCCCGCGAATTAAACATTCACTTCTCCCCTCCTAATTGAAATTAAGGGATGGAAAAACGGCAGTTCGATGGAGAATTAGTCTGCGCCGCGAAAAAATTATTTTTCTGACTGGCCCCTGAGTTTCATGGCAGTTTTTATTTTTTTGTTACAGAGATTAAGGGATGAAAGAGGGTTAATTGATGGGGAATTTAATTATCCGTTTAATTGCCCTTTTTCATCCCTTGATCTCAATTAGGAGGGGAGAGGTGAATTTTTAATTACCGGGAGTCACTGTGCGCCGCAAAACAATTATTGTTCTTACTGCGCTGTGATTTTCATGGCAGATTCTTCCATTTTTTACAGAGATTAAGGGCTGAAAGAGAGTTAATTGATGGGAAATTTAATTCTCTATCGAACTGCCGTTTTTTCATCCTTTAATCTCAATTAGGAGGGGAGAGACAAATTTTTAATTCGCCATTTTAGTTATCCATTAGGTTTTTCATAACGCCGCGACTTTCGTCGCAGTTTTTGTTTTTTGATTATAGAGATTACCCCCTCCACAGGATTCCCACTTTGTCGTTATTGAGGGGGCTTGGTCGCGGGCGGTGGGGGTCTTAAGGACTACCGCCGCTCGCGGTCGCTAAGAGGAACCCACCCAATCCATGTGTGTGGAATCCATGTGTAAGGATGCGTGGCACAGGGGAAACTGTGTCGCTAACGGTGCCTCTCAGAAACCTGGGCGACCTCTGACAGTAGTCTTGGGTGTAACCCACCCGAGACAAGCCAAGCCCTGGCCAATTGCGGCAATGCACCAGGTGAAAATGCTTAACCGCGATACTCGTGGGACCAAAAATGGAAACCAATCTAAAAAATCTCAGTATTGAAAAGGAAACATCGGGTGGGGCCAGCGATGGCGAACACATGAAGTCTGACTATGCTGATCAGTCTGACACCGATGTGAATCGTGTCAGACAGTGGAGCCGAGAGAAGACGTCGCAAGAGAGCGAAGCTGCATCAAACCTCGGGGGCAATTGCAACCTTGGCGGATACAGCAGCGAAGGTCGATGAGGGGAAGGGGGAGGGGGCTGTGAGGAAGGCAATAAAACGCCTTCCATCGGAGCGTACCACGCCAAGGCCCTCAGTCAGACCGAAAGAAAAGAGAATGAGAACGCAGGATCAGGGCACATATGCTCCGAATACTGCGAGCTGATTCAAGTTTGCAGTTATGCCGGAGTCATATACGGATCAGAAACTGGCCACTGAAGAGGTAACGGAGGTAAAGAAACCCCTGAAGGGGGCCACTCTGGCATTACCTGACGGAGGTGAAAGCACCCACGTTCAACGGTATCTGGGAAAGAGAAGGTGTGGCAATGGTGTACTGCACTGATGAGGAAACGGGAAATTGGCTGAAAGGCTCTTCCCCGAAAACAAAATAGCTGGGCTTAC
>NW_021680610.1:185229-186027 GCF_001412515.2 Diachasma alloeum | reverse complement strand
CCGAGAAACCATTGGGTTTCTCATAGCGCCGCGATTTTCGTCGCAGTTTATATTTTTTGATTACAAAGATTAAGGGATGAAACGGGGGTTGCTGAATGGGGAATTTAATTCTCCATCGAACAGCATTGGTTTCATTGATTAATGTTAATTAAGAGGAGAGAGACGATTTTTTAATTAGCGGGGGAGTTATCCATTAGGTTTCTCATGACGCCGCGACTTTCATCGCAGTTTTTGTTTTTTGATTACAGAGATTAAGGGATGAAACGCGGGTTGATGTATGGGGAATTTAATTCTCCGTCCAACAGCATTAGTTTCATTCCTTAATATTAATTAGGAGAAGAGGGGCGATTTTTTGATTAGCGAGCGAGTTATCCATCAAGTTTTTCATAGCGCCGCGACTTTCGTCGCAGTTTTTATTTTTTGATTACAGAGATGAAGGGATGAAACGGGAGTTGCTGGATGCGGAATTTAATTCTCCATCGAACAGCATTGGTTTCATTGATTAATGTTAATTAAGAGGAGAGAGACGATTTTTTAATTAGCGGGGGAGTTATCCATTAGGTTTCTCATGACGCCGCGACTTTCATCGCAGTTTTTGTTTTTTGATTACAGAGATTAAGGGATGAAACGCGGGTTGATGTATGGGGAATTTAATTCTCCGTCCAACAGCATTAGTTTCATTCCTTAATATTAATTAGGAGAAGAGGGGCGATTTTTTGATTAGCGAGCGAGTTATCCATCAAGTTTTTCATAGCGCCGCGACTTTCGTCGCAGTTTTTATTTTTTGATTACAGAGAT
>NW_021680610.1:184729-184866 GCF_001412515.2 Diachasma alloeum | reverse complement strand
GATGGATGCGGAATTTAATTCTCCATCGAACAGCATTGGCCTCCTTCCTTAATGTTAATTAGGAGGGGAGAGAGGAGTTTTTAATTAGCGGGCGAATTATTGGGGTGGCACTCTGCGCCGAGAAACCATTGGGTTTC
>NW_021680610.1:184076-184486 GCF_001412515.2 Diachasma alloeum | reverse complement strand
TTTCGTCGCGGTTTTTATTTTTTGATTACAAAGATTACGGAATCAAACGGGGGTTGCTGGATGGGGAATTTAATTCTCCATCGAACAGCATTGGTTTCATTCCTTAATGTTAATTAGGAGCAGAGATACGATTTTTTAATTAGCGGGCGAGTTGTCGGGAGTCACTGCGCCGAGAAACCATTAGGTTTTTCATAGCGCCGCGACTTTCGTCGCAGTTTTTATTTTTTGATTACAGAGATTAAGGGATGAAACGGGGGTTGCTGGATGGGAAATTTAAGTCTACATCGAACAGCATTAGTTTCATTCCTTAATGTTAAATCGGAGGGGAGACACGATTTTTTAATTAACGTGCGAATTATTGGGGTGGCACTCTGCGCCGAGAAACCATTGGGTTTCTCATAGCTCCGCGA
>NW_021680610.1:172638-183930 GCF_001412515.2 Diachasma alloeum | reverse complement strand
GCGAATTATTGGGGTGGCACTCTGCGCCGAGAAATCATTGGGTTTCTCATAGCGCCGTGATTTTCGTCGCAGTTTCAATTTTTTTATTACAAGATTAAGGAATGCGACGGAGGTTGCTGGATAGAAAATTTAATTCTCCATCGAATAGCATTGGTTTAATTTCTTAATGTTAAATAGGAGGGGAGAGACGATTTTTCAATTAACGGGCGAATTATTGGGGTGTCACTCTGCGCCGAGAAACCATTGCCTTTCTCATAGCGCCGCGACTTTCGTCGCAGTTTTTCTTTTTTGATTACAGACATTAAGGGATGAAGTGGGGGTTGATGGATGGGGAATTTAATTCTCCATCGAACAGCATTGGTTTCATTCCTTAATATTAATTAGGAGGGGGGAGACTATTTTTTGATTAGCGGGCGAGTTATCCATCAAGTTTTTCATAGCGCCGTAAATTGCGTCGCAATTTTATTTTTTTATTACAGAGATTAAGGGATGGAACGGGGGTTACTGTATGGGGAATTTAATCTTCCATCGAACAGCATTGGTTTCATTGCTTAATGTTAATTACGCGGGGAGAGACGATTTTTTAATTAGCGGGCGAGTTATCGGGAGTCACTGCGCCGAGAGATTATTAGGTTTTTCATTCACTGAGAGAAAAAATTTACCTCTGCCGAAATAGTATATTTCGATACGAGTGAGACAGAATTTTCACGAGTGTGAAGTTGGCGGCCCGAGGCGAACCCGAGGGCTGCCAATCACACGAGCTGAAAATTCCTGTCTCACATGTGTCGAACAATAGTTTTCGACAGTGATGTTACGTTCAGCGAGTGGCGAACAGTGCCTTTTTTCGTTTACTAGTAAACGAAAAGACTTTTCTAGTAAACGAAAAGGCACTTTTCGACACGAGGTGAACGTAGCAGCAGTGTCAAAAAGATAAATGTTCACCTGTACAAAATTTTCTGGTCTCAAGATTATTATTCCCCACGAGAAAATATTCTGCAGCAAACAATTTATTCTTTCCACTTGAAAATCTGACAGGGGCATATGAATACATATTCTTTCGAGTAGAATACCAAGATTCAAATATCATGATAATAATCTGTTTGACTGCAAACCAAAAAATTTTCCCTGAAGCAAAAGTTTGAGCTGACAGAAAAAACATTCTTTCAGCAAAAATACGACTGTGTAATCTCTACTGCGACTTTCTCTATTATTTCCAATATTACTCTTTTGGTTCCCCGCCATTGATAGTTATTGAGTGAGAAATCAAAGTCCAGTTCTGAGGTCACAAACGGATAAGTTTGAGAAGATCAAACCTCTGATTCACAGAAAATTTCGAAACCTTTTACGAAGCTTTTTTGTAATCAGCGGAATAGTGTACTTCTTTTCCGCTTGACTTGTGTACGTGAAAAAAAACAGATTTTGAGGCGATAAATTATTTATCTATTTAGATCAAACTATACGTTGACTCCACGTATCTTATATTATTAGACGAACTTATTTCGATATTTTTGAGCGGAATAAATATATTTTCGACAGAGGTAATTTTTTCTCTCAGTGTTGCGCCGTGACTTTCGTCGCAGTTTTTATTTTTTTATTACAGAGATTAAGGGATGAAACGGAGGTTGCTGTACGAGGAATTTAATTCTCCATCGAACAGAATTAGTTTCATTCCTTAATATTAATTAGGAGGGGAGAGACGATTTTTTAATTGGCGGGCGAGTTATCCATTAAGTTTTTCATGGCGCCGTAAATTGCGTCGCAGTTTTTAATTTTGTATTACATAGACTAAGGGATCAAACGGGGGTTGCTGGATGGGGAATTTAATCCTCTAGTGAACAGCGTTGGTTTCATTCCTTAGTATTAATTAGGAGGGGAGAGACGATTTTTTAATTACCGGGCGAATTATCGGGAGTAACTGCGCCGAGATACCATTAGCTTTTTCACAGCGCCGCGACTTTCGTCGCAGTTTTTATTTTTTGATTACAGAGATTAAGGGATGAAACGGGGGTTACTGTATGGGGAATCTAATTCTCCATCGGACAGCATTGGTTCCATTCCTTAATATTAATTAGGAGGGGAGGGACGATTTTTTAATTGGCGGGCGAGTTATCCATTAAGTTTTTCATAGCGCCGTAAATTGCGTCGCAGTTTTTAATTTTCTATTACAGAGATTAAGGGATGAAACGGGGGTCGCTGGATGGGGAATTTAATTCTCCATCGAACAGCGTTGGTTTCATTCTTTAATGTTAATTAGGAGGGGAGAGACGATTTTTTAATTGGCGGGCGAATTATTGGGGTGGCACTCTGCGCCGAGAAACCATTGGGTTTCTCATAGCACCGTGACTTTCGTCGCAGTTTTAATTTTTTATAACAAAGATTAGGGGATGAAACGGGGGATTATAGATGGGGAATCTAATTCTCCATCGAAAAGTCCTCGTCTCATCCCTTAATATTAATTAGCGGGCGAATGAATCAACGGAAAAACATACAGTAAACATTGAGTACAAGGAGGACATAAACCCCCCTTCGAACCTACCCCTGTGACAGCGGGACTGCTATAGGGCTTCTAGCAGATATTTTCCCCACTGATCTCTATATAACTGGATAGCTGATCCCTATATCCCCACCATGCTCAAAGTGAGGCAAATTGATTGTCAGCCAGCGCTGCAGTATAGTAGCTCAGGTACTAAAGATGATGTCATTGCGCATGCGCGCCGTAGTGGCGCGCCACGTGTTCGGTAAATTGCCGTGGAAATCTTCTCCACCCGCGTCCTCTGGCCACGTCAGTTGTCTTTTGAACGATCTCCAACCAAATTATTCAGTTTTGTTGATAAAATGGTGCGGTGTCATTTTTGTGGAAAAACGAAGGAGAAGAATAAACATTTACCTTTTCATCGGTAAGTATATAACACTAGCTGGTTAATTTCGTGTCATTTTTTTTGAATAATTACGCTTATCCTTAGCGCGCACGTTTATATGTACTATATAATTAATTGTTTAGAAATTAATTGAAAGAAAGGCAAACGATCTGAGGAGAAATATTCGCCACAATTGAGGTGTTTCGCCCTGACATTGCATTTTTATTCGCCCAAGGCTTATAAGTATGTTCGAGGAACCCTGGAAGCGGCACTCCCTCACCCCAGTGTTCTACGTTCTTGGTACAGCACTATAGACGCAGAGCCTGGGTTCTCTGAAGAGTGTTTTAATACTCTCAGAATTAAGAGTGAAGAGTACACAAAGCAGGGCAGACGCCTCATTTGTGCAATGATGATGGATGAAATGGGCATCAAATCTGGTGTTCAACGCCTGAGGGATGGGAAAATACGTGGATACGTATATATTGGTGTTAGAGCAGCTGGAAAATTTGAATTTTTGGTGGCAAAAAACGCTCTAGTTTTTCTGGTTGTTTCCCTTGATGAATCGTGGAAACTTCCAATAGCTTTTTTTCTTATCGATGGCATGTCTTCCCAAACCAAAGCAGATCTCATTAAAGAATGTCTCATTCGATTAGCGAATGCCGGAATTGAAATTGTCTCGCTAACTTTAGACGGTCCAGTTGAGCATTTTGCTGCACTTGGGAAACTGGGAGCGGTCATGATAATGAATTCTTCTGCGAAACCGTATTTCTCTCATCCTGTTGAAGGACAACCTGTCGTTCATGTTCTAATTGACCCTTGTCATGACCTCAAAAACATTCGGAATACCGCAGGTGATTTCAAGGTTCTCGTTGATGGAAACAATAATAAAATTGAGTGGAAGTATATTGAGGAATTAGCTGTACTCCAACAAGAGGAAGGATTACGGTTAGGGAATAAATTACGTACGACTCATTTAGAATATAAAAAAATGATTATGAAAGTTTATTTAGCAGCACAAACGTTGAGCTCAACTGTAGCAGATGCAATAGAATTTTGTTGGAATGTTTTGCGGTTACCACAATTTGAAGGTTGCGAGGGCGCTGTTAATTTCATTCGGAAGATTGATCAAATTTTCGATTTTTTGAATGTTCGTAGTCCGTGGGGGAAAGGTTTTAAGAGTCCTTTGAGTAGGGAAAATGAAGATATTTGGCGCACGCGAATATTGGAGGCGATTGAATATTTAGCCGGGTTGAAATTGACAGATAATACTCCGATTTTTCAATGCCGCAGAAAAACTGGTTTTATAGGGTTCTATACTGCAGTTTTATCGACAATTGCACTGTTTGACCTGTATGTTAAGCCGGAGGATGCACCACTAAGATATTTGCTGACGTATAAATTGAGCCAGGATCATTTGGAGTTACTTTTCGCTGCAATACGAGGCCGAAGTGGTTGGTGTCCTAACCCAACCGCCGCGCAATTCATTTCCGCCTATAAGAGACTCCTCATTCGCCACGATATACAAATTACGACAGGGATACTTGTCTCATGGATCAAACTAAAATTTTACACATTTCGTCAAGTAAAACCAAACGGGTCGCGAAAATGGACAGATATAATCTTGATGTGTATAATGGCGTTGAAAATCGTGTGGTAGAGCATAAATTCGGTTTAAATAGTAATGATTCTGTTGAAGGAAATGGCACCATTGATGAGTTGAATGATTTTTTGAATTTTGCTTGGGCAGTCCCGAGTGCTCTCACGGACTTTTCAGTCAACTGTGTTAGTTATATTGCTGGCTAGATCGTTAGACAATTGACTAAAACAGTGAAATGTCCTGAATGTCTTGAGGGCTGTAAGGTTCTGACATCGCCACCGCAAAACACAAACAATTCTGTTGCTCTGATCCTCTTGAAATCAAGAAGTGGCTACACAATTCCTTCTGACAGTGTCATTACCATTTGTTCTACTACAGAGAAACTCTTCAGACAAGCATGCAATCGTAATATGGGTAGGCCCCCGATTGAAACAAATTTTCCAGCTGTCCTCGCCAATGCCGCGTATCGTGAATTATTATCATCGAGGAAAACACTCTTTCCAGAACTAGAGGCACATTTTCACGAGACATTCGGCTTGAATAATTGCATGAATCACATGTAGATACTCACGAAGCGCATCTTAATGCATTATATTGAGATTCGTATGTTTGCTGCAACAAAGAATCTATCCATTTCCATTACTGGAACGAAAATACGACATTTCCTGACAAGACAAATTGTTTGGGCTCACCAGTAATTTTTCATTTTGAGTTTATCTACTGATTCAGGTTTTGCTGTTTCAAGCATTGTTGATCCCTGATTTCAAACCTTATCTAGTCATTCAGGTGTTGCTGTTTCAAGCATTGTTGACCCCTGATTTCAGGCCTTATCTAGTCATTCAGGTTTTGCTGCTTCAAGCATTGTTGACACCTAACTTAAAAGCTGGTCTACTGGCTTGGATTATGATCCTTCAAGCCCTGTTGAACTTTGCATTCAGAGCTGCTTAATTATATTTAATGTATTTCAAGCTTCACAGTTTTAAGTGACTGTTCTAGTTCTTTTATGAGCATTGGAATCGAATTAATTGTTATTGCGTGATAATTTATGAATGTTAATCGTTATGCCTTATGATTATTAAAACTAATTGGTTTCCGCCTTCTTGGGGACGGTGGGGTAAAGTGGTCATTATGATGGAAAATTGATGGTCCTTGTCTATTTTAGCCTACCCCCCCTAGATTCATATGTTGCGGAAATACTTTGAATTTAATGGAGACATCTACATTATATATCCAATTTTTTCTTTGATTAAAAACTAGGATTGATGACACCATTGACCATTTGCTGCCGATTCAGAAACTTAAAAACTGATCACGACACGGATGAGCAGAAGGGAAGCCAAAAATTGTAAATAATAATTGGAGAAGATAAACTAAGTATAGTATGCTCAATCAATAAAGTCTGAACAAAAACAATTTGATTGACTAATTGTTTCCCTTTTTTCAACTTCCTCAATCCATACATGCTCTATAACGGAATTAGATTGATTAATGGAAAATCTTCGTGTTTTCTCGTGTAAGTTAATAGCTATAGAACTTTCATCATTATCAAATTTATTTAAACCTATTCCACAAATCTTTTATTTTGAATAAAGTTTAGTTTTATTCGAACCGTTTATCTATTGAATTGTTAATAATTTTGCAATTGATTAGTCGTGAAAAACAATTAATAACAATATATTTAAAAAATATATAAATACGAAATATTGCTAACGTTGTACTAGTCTAGACGTCCTTCCATGCTAAAACCTCCATTCGCGTTGATTGATGACATCGTGTTCACGGATTATCAATAGAAGACGAAAGTTCGTCTGTTATCCTGGTTGGCCTACACGGTAAAATCCTCGGTAATATTTCTCAACGCATCGGCAAAATTACCACTGCTCCACTACCTACAGCTAACCCGGGCATGCTCGCTAGGAAGAATTTTAGTTCGCCGACTACAATCCGGAGGCGCTGCCTGTCCTTCTAATGAACTCATTGGCCGCCGTAGGGATCAGCTATCCAGTTATATAGATCAGTGGTTTTCCCTGCCCAGGATACCCCCACTCTACGTAATTCCCACTCATATGCTTGTCCCCCACTCCAAAAATCCATGGATATTCTTCTTCTGGCCCTACTGCCGAGTTACCGGCACAGGCAATTCACCCAGCCGTTAGAATCGACCGTGGCGCCCCACCTCTGTTGGGGTCTCATTTATTCTGGCTGCGAATCCTGTCAACTTGACCGACCCCGTTGGGATATCGACACTGCCGCCATCTCCCGGCATTCCCCCTACGGTTCTTGGTTTATCATTATATACACTCACATTAATTTCAATCAATTGATAGAAAACAATGTTATAAACAGTGCAAATATAAACTAATAATTCGTCTATCCACGTTTATTGTGTTTTCAGATATCATTTCCCCCTTTTTAGCTCCAGAAAATGACAATCCTATTAGCCACGCAACAGCCACGCAAATACCGTGGCTCCTGGATCACCAAGGTATATTTTTTCTTTCATCATTTATACTTTTAATCTTTTATTCACTGCCCAAATTTTTATAACATCATGTCGTCTCCCAATACTATATCCACGGTCAAATAGCCAGACGCTCTTCCAAATATTCTCGGTCACATTACCAACTCCCACTACTGGGAGCTAGCCTGAGCATGCGCATTAAGACAAAGATTAGTTCGCGCAGTAATATTCAGAGGCGCTGATTGACTCCCATATCAACTCAATGGCGGACTTAGCGAACCTCTATCCAGTTATATAGAGATCAGTATGGAGGGGGTAGTTGCTTCGTGTACACATAGATAGATACACGGTAGCACTCGACCTGGTTTGAATGAGGAATGAGACTCGAAATGGTTACTAGGCCGATACGCTATCGCGTATCTCGATACATCGTTTGTTTTTCAGCTCGGTTCGACAATTCTGCAACGAGATAGCCGCAGTCGACATCTTCATTAATTAAATGAATAATGATTACAATATCGAGTTTTTTCTTCTCTCATTGGCTTCCCCGGGGTTCAAGGAATCTCTAATAAAATAGACGATTTTTTTGAAAAATTTTTTGTATGTATTGTAGCGGTTTTAAGTTTGCCGACTTTTACGGATACCGAAAATCGGGGTTTTTTCGGCTTCTTACTGCGATAAAAAATGAACTAATCAATATAAATACTTGAAACTCCGTATTAGATGATTAGAATAGTTATATTAAACGATACAATTGGTCTCATGTTATCAAGATTTTTTTCATCGAGTTACAAACCCTTGTTTCGAGTGGTCCCTACTTTTGAAACCGACAGTAGTTTGCAGTGAAAATTCTAGTGAAATTGCACAGGCCCTTGTAAACAAGTGAAGTCGAGATGCATTCCGCTTCGCCAAGAACGACGCTGAAGAGTGAATAAATGCACCATTGAGTGCATGAAGTCCTCGTCAGGATTCTCAACAGTCCCCCTGAAGTCCAGCAATCTAGTGAGGCTCTTTTTCAGTGGAAAATCACTGACAAAACCCACGAGAGGCAGTTCCACATGGCTCAGTCGGACGGATTAATGTCGTTGTGCCGTCTCAAATAATGAAAGACTTTGGAGAAAAATTAATGCACTGTTCGTGTGCTTAATTAGTAGATGTGTAGGACGGGTTCTGGCCCAACCATTTTTGGGAAGGGTCAGAAAGGTCTGAGGATGCGCCGCGAGTGGGTGGTGGGATGGGATTAATTAATTCGCGCTTTAATTCGCGGTTTTGATNAATTAGTTCCCAATGGGTCTTAGAGGGTTTATGAAGTGTCTGAGGCTAGATTGAGGAGGTAAGATGGGATGTATGCATGAAAATAAGTGCACGCATGCTCTCCATGAATTATGGACGGAGCTGCAGTCCATGTCGTAGGGACAATTCTTTATCCGAGCAAATTGAAGCCTTAATGGAGTGCTCTTCTACCTCAATAAAGTTCCCAATTAAATTATTTAACTAATTTAGGGTTTATCGTTGTCACGAAACTTCTGAAAACCGAAAATAAGTAGCTCGTGAGCTCCCTTAATTCAGGTGAACAAACTCTACGCCGGAGGCACGATGGCACCTTTTGAATGACATTTTGCTTCCCCAGAGTTTCCTATCATTTTCATTTTTGTTTAATCGTCGCAATTCAATGGGTTGTCCGTCGCGAAGGAGTTCGACCTGTCGATAGATGCTCCTGCACTCCAGTTTGGATAGTGACGACTGATCATAGGCAAAGACCCTTCAGGACCCGTTACCTTTTCCCCTTCGCGCGAATATTTCCCGTAAAAATTACTCGAATACTGTCGCTCTCGATAAATAACTATTGTTAAATGAAAATGAGAAAATTCGAGATTGTATGTGGGTCACGGGGGTGAATTTAATGCGAGATATTTTTCCATTTAATCAAAGTTTCTTCTTTTTTGGACTCACCGACTTCCTAGAGAATTGAGGGAATTTTTGATTCGATTCTTGCTGGTTGGATTTCTCATTATTTCGCTATAGTTGCGACCCCTTTCCTAAGAGCGAGGGGCCGAATCCACCCCGCTCTTCGATTTTCCTCCCGAGTTAGTTAGGAATAATTCCGCAACCTTTCTCTCTAATTTTTCCAACTTCCAGTTCTATTTTTTGTTTCTCTCTTTTCGTTTCCTTACGTCTACGGTTGAGGTTTTGTTGATTCCGCGTTACTAAAAATCGGCTAACGCCCAATGACAGTTTCTCACAAGAGTAGTTAGCATTTTTACCGTTTTGGTTTTGGAGGCTTTTGGGGAAATTGGAGCGGAAGAGGCCGAAGGTGATGAATTCCGCCTGTCTTCGTTCCAGAATTTTTATTGCGGATGGAGGATTTTGGATTTTGTTTGGTTACTTACTACTAAAAATCAGTTCCATTATTATTGTAAAAGAAGTCACAATGAAATTATGTCTTCAGTGAAACAGTTGTCACGTGGAATTTTCCACGGTTATTATTATTTTATTGCCGACTCGCAACCCTCAGCGGTGTCTCAGCTGCGCATGAGTTTACGAGGAGTTCACTCAGAGGTCATATCCGCCTCCAAGGATGAAGATAGGACGTCCATTCGGTTCTCCACTGATAATACCGAATTATGTTTAAAGTATAGATGTAATAAATCGAATTAAATTTGGATATATAAGAACAAAGGTGTTAAGCGGTTCGGGTGTACACGGTGCTAAATTCGACTGTCCATTTTGGCTCCCAACCGTACTCTGTCAAACCAGGAGGCCTTAGAGACACTTCAACCCCCAAACTCCTAGGCAGGGATAGCCAAATTTGTTATATTTTATATTTGTTATATTTGTTATATTTTAACATCACTCTTGAAATTTTTTGAGTATACTTAAGTATCATCAATGAAAATATTCAAATTTTCAACTATTTTATCAATCAATAATTTGAGGTAGGAAGATTGGCGATGACTTATGTAATGAAAAATCCCCTTTCAAGAAATTTTAATTATTCACTTAGTAATAAATTTACAGTTTCATATTAACAAATTTTAAATATATCATTATTCGTAAAAAATCAGATTACTGATATTATATTATTTGAAAAATTGAATCAACATATTTTAAATCTTCAATAATGTAAGGGTCAAATCCGTGTAATATTACGGAAATTTAATATTGATGGAGATCCCTGCTCCTAAGATATACCTTCTCACGGTTTTTGTCACTAATATTGTCTCGGCCTTGTCATTGACAATACCTCTACACTACACAGTTGAATGACTTCCTTCGGAAGTCGAACTCGTGTGTTACCGTGAAACCGTTTCTCGTATATTTTTTTGCAAGAATGAACGTTTCCATAAGGTCAATAAATCATTGAATGGGCAGATCTTCCCGGACGCATAAGATTTTAAAACGCGTATTAGTATATTGTGGTACTAGTGCGTAAATTTCCATTTTTTCGCACGCACGTGTAACACATCCTATTTTTTTGTCGTACCTGCCGAGTTCACTGTTCGGTACGGTAGTGGGGGTAATGTGGTTATTTTTTATGCATGAGTGCATTAAGTTCAAGAGTGTGTGTAAAGTTAATTCATTTTATGCATGTTCGTGAACTTTATGCAACACCATGCGCAAAACCACCGTTTTACGCACACGAAACCGTTTCGAAAAGTACACTTTTGAGGCAGGTATAGAAAAAAACTATGCGCGTCACACATTAGGAAAAATGTCGCAATATTGTAGGGACCCCAAATGTGGACAAGAGATTGTTGAACACGTATTAAAATTTCAGGCTTTTACTCTCGATGTTTAGGATGCACATCACGAAAAATCGAAAAAACACTAAAGCTGAATGTTTGACAACGCAAATCTAAAAAATGGCGTTAACGAATATCTTGAAATTTTCCAAATGATTTTCCAATATGCCCAACAACATATTGCAACAGGGGACATTGTTTTCCCTTCGCGTCGACTCCGTTCCATCCTCACCCTCGGCTGCCCCATAACTGCCGTGGAATTTATTTTCCAAAATTATCGATTGTAAATATTCTATCATTGTGTTATTTATTCAAATTTTCCCGCTCTGACGCTATTAGTCAACCCCTAGAGTACAATTACCATACTGTCGAATATACACGCCTGCGCAACCGATCAACGCAACAAGTTTAGCGATACGACACTCTTGCTCCGGCAGCGAGCGTATGAAGTTGTCTTAACCTGTAAAATTTTGTATTGTGTCAATCAAGTGGAAGAGTCGGGAGCCGAGAGTTTGCTATATTTAGTTGAGAATTGTCGATATTAAAGTGAGTAATATTTCGTTTCAATCTTTTTGTCTATTCTTTCCTCTCTCTCTCTCTCTCTCTCTCTCTCTCTCTCTCTCTCTCTCTCTC
>NW_021680610.1:153190-166714 GCF_001412515.2 Diachasma alloeum | reverse complement strand
TCTCTCTCTCTCTCTCTCTCTCTCTCTCTCTCTCTCTCTCTCTCTCTCTCTGTTATTTATTGGAACTATTATCGGGTCTTCCAACATTTCCACCTCCGAGATAAGCCGGGGAAACGTTGTTAGTTGTCGACAAACTAACTGGCGCCCAGATCATCGTTATATTTCGTCGATTAATTAAGTGGAACTAACCCTTGAGCCCTGACAGCCCTTGACCCAGGTCGCGTCAGGTGTAGGCCTCAAATTAATCGAGTATTTCTGATTGTGTTATTAGCTTCAGTCGAGTATTATTTATGTTGTCGAAAATTTATTCTTGAACAAACAGGCCTGTCTCAATATAGTCCAAATTGCGGATTCCGAGAACATTGCAAAACATTTTCGCTATCTATAAGTGACTGAGCAAGTCACTGACTGAAAAAATTGCCTTAAATTTAAAAAAAAAAACATTTTTTTACGCTATTTCATAAATTTTATGTAAATAATTGAATACCCACTGAGACGATTGTAGTCACAATCTGATCAGCCCTAAGTAACATGAAGACGTATCGATTATACGAAATGAACAAATGGAATTATACCATTGATCCATGAGAAATGGCAGAATAAATTGAATGTCTGGGAACAAAGCCGTAATGCATCATTTCCCTTGTGAAAATATAACGACCAACCTCTATTTTCCTGCCTCACTAGAGGCAATATCGCGTAAATGCATTCAAAACCACGAATTTCTGTCCAACACATCATCTCCTGCTACATGAAATCTCTTTGACCCAGTATACAACGTGCAACACGACTGAGCAGACCGGGGTCAGAGTCTTTCTTTCACCAATTCCTTTTAAATGCAACAAAAAAAAACGGTGGCAATTGTTTTCTTTGCTGAACTATCCCGTTCCACAGACCTGCCATTTGCCTGGTCTCGTAGGAGTGGCCGGCCCAACGAAAATACATTCAGCAGGCGAATGAATATCTCTTCTCGCTTCTTGGAAAAACGACATCTAAAAGGTCGAGAGAGGTGGAAACCCTTCTCAACTCCATTTCAGAGGTTCAGTCTTCGTGAATCCTCATTGGGGAACTTCGGAAACTATTCTGGGGCTCAAACAATGACAGGAGTAACAGAAAATTTCATTACCTTTTAAAGATATCTATTGATATTTCAATTTAATTTATACTAAGCGACAGGATAGTATTCAGAGTATTCTATTCGCAGCATGTAAGAAAGCGATGTGAAAATGATTGTCTTTTATAGTCCTACTATATTCATGTGATGTTATATCTTGTTTTGATCATAATTTGAGTAGTTGGACTATGACGGTTAATAACATCATAATTTGGTCATGTGACGGTCATTAGACGTGTCACTGATGTGTTACAAAATTTTTGCACATCCTTCGTTAGATAATCAGTATGAATTTCAATGAAATAAGTAAAGTAGTTTTCTATGCACAGAAAAAAAATAAAAACAATGAAATATTTCCAGTATTTCAAACCATGAACAGGAATGCTTTATTACCTTGATCAGCACATTTTTATCATCATATAACTTGACTGAAGGCTCTAGGGCAATGGCCTGTTGTGAGTTTTGGCATAGATTGACGACGAATTTCGTTAAAAAATAAGTAATAGGATTGGAAATTATATTTACGATTTACATTTATAATTCTAATCATTTGCACTCAGAGATTTAGTAAATTGCCTCTTACAATATAAACAAAAGATCGAAGTTTGAACACGACTGCTAGGGGAAATTCTCGACGCCCTGATGAATCATTTTTTCTATAATGCAATTTAGAAACACTTATTCCACAGAAGGGATTTCATCAGATACGGAGAAAATAATAGTATACTTCGTCATTAGGCCGAAAAAAACTTTTCAGGCGAATATGAGTTTGCAGCTGAAGGTGAGTGAAAGGCATTTAAAAAAAATATTATTCGTCATACGGCCTAAAAAAACTTTTTCCGTACTGATCTTCACTATTCTTCATCCGGGGATTGGTATTGACCCTTCCCCAAACTCGTAAAACTGAAAATCACTATGGAAAACTATCTTTCACGCCTAGTGCCATGGGGTTTTATTAGTGGCGCGATTGTCCAGTCCTTGTCTTCGGCTCGGATGCTAACTCCACGCGAGTAAGAAACCCCATGGCACTCGCCCTGAAATATACTATTCTAGTTCATATTCGCCAGAAAATTTGTTTGCGGCCTAATGACGAAATATACTAAAACATTACTATGTTACGTAAAATGTCCTATAACGCATAATGAAATTCATCTAAATAATTAAATATCATCAAGGAATGAAACACGAGTAGAACAATATTAGACACAGAAATATAATTAATTCAGGAACGAGATATTTCTTGTAATGGAAATCAACCAAAAGAGAAATTATGTTTTTGAATGAAATATGTGATTTATTCAGAGAGCTCCTAATAAAGCGTCCATTAGAACTTAAGTTAAATTTCCAGTTGTAATCTGATTCATTACGAATGGAGCAGTGAGCCTTAGCTTCTGATTTTGTGTCAGTAAAATTTATTATGAATTTATGAATATTGCTTGAGATAAAGTATATGGATCATCGACTCCAGTAAGAATAGTAATAAATTTGTGAATGTAAATTCTATTCGCGACTGTGAGGGAATAATTTGTTTTTAAAAAGACTTTGCTAATGATGAGGTGAATAAAATAAATCAATTTATTAAATTAATCCAAAATCATTAATAAAACTGGTCATTTTCTTTAAAAAAAATTATTTTGTTGTCCCCGAAAACAAATTCTCTCGAATCTGTACTCGTCCTTTCAATTGGTGACTCTGTATTCTACATAAGATTAATAATTCTGTTGCGTTTATAAGAGACAAGATCTATGCGCGCGCTCTCGCGCGTGCTGATCTATTCATTTGTTGAAATTAAGAAATGGAATTCATTGAATTTCATTTTTTCACGAATACCTTATAAATATTGATATTATTATTTATTTGCCTGTCACACAGGGGATGCCCCTTCAGTGGTAATACAAATGTGAACAATTTTACAAGAGACTTAAAACTATGATTGGCAGTCAGTTGGTGGCAACAACAATAAATAAATAAATAAATACATCGTAACAGGTCCCCGTCGGAAATAACTATCAAATAAACATACTAATCAGCTGGAGCAGAGAGCAGAAACTTAGTGATCAGTTGATCAGGGTTGAATGCGTGTGGCAATCGAACAATAAGAAAATCCTCTCTAAGACTAAGAGCACTCGAAAGAAAATAGAACAGAGCTCTGGTGCAAGCTTTACCATGAGAGTCAACAAAGGCAAGAAAATCATTTGGCGAGCGAGAAGGAATATTGGGAAAAATGAATTTAGTACGTGGTACATTGGAAAAGGGGCATGAAACTAAAAAGTGTTGAATAGATTCTCTGAAACCAGTGTCACAACATTTACAAACTTCGAGAAGGTTCAATTTGTAAATAACTCCATTGATGAAAAATCTACAATTGTAGGGAGAAGCTAATCTCAACTGAGCTTTTACTCTCAACATGGCAATGGGTCATCTGCGACTAAGATAAGAGCTGGCATGTGAACTGAGTCCCCTGACAATTGGAATTTTGTGAGAGAGAGCCGCCCATTCCGCCAAGTCTCTCTCGAGAAGCAAATCCCTATATTTATTCAACATGGAGTGTTTTTCGCGGATCCACGCATGTGCCTCAAAATTACTCCAGAGCTCTTCCTGCTCGACAAGATAAAGAAACTCTTTCATTCTGATCGTCCAATTGTACTTACGGAATTTAAGAGGGTCTTTGAGGAGGATTAGAATTGAGGGCATAATCCATCAGCTGCTTATAACAAATTTTCGGTAACCTTTCCTCCGATATTTTTAAGATCTTAATTATGAAGTTGATGGTGATATTCATAACAGCATGTTCAACTCTGACCAGGCCCAACTCGAGTCTTACGGCACAATTAGCAGTACACTTGGGCAATTGTAATAATCTCTTAAAAAACGCAGTTTGTGCAGATTCAATGAAATCAAAGTAATCGAGTGCTCAGACGGGACACGCATAGAGAAGGGTCGGCTTGGATATGGATTCAAACAACTTCAACATACAAGACCAGGAGTCACATTTACCACCAGAGCGAAGGCTTAATACTGTGCTGTTGGCTTGCTTAGCTTTACAAACCGCCTCTCGAGCCGCGAGAGAACCCAGGGACGAGCTACTGAAAAGAACACCCAGATACGTATACTTTGAAACAATCTCCAAGGCTTTTCCGTCGTAAAAGAACTTTAAGGAAGGACTTAGCTTACCACCCTCTCTGAATACCATAGCTTTAGTTTTATCAGAATTGACGGTGAGGTCATTCTCGAGGCAGTAACAATGTGAGGCATCTAAAATCTTCTGAAGCATGATCTCGCTTTCAGTCAACACTACTAAGTCGTCCGCATAAAGTAAAAGAAGTACATCATCACGCCCATTAATATTCACTCCCTTGAAGCCCAAATTCCTGAGATATTTTTCCAAATCTGAAATAAAGAGAATAAAAGGCAGAGGGCTCAGCGACTCACCCTGGAGAACACCCTCGGCCACCGGAATCTCATTGGTTAATGAACCCCCAGACTTGACTCTAATTGCGGCACAGTCATAAAGAGATTTTACAATTTTAACAATCTTAGGGCTCAGACCAAGCGAGAGCAGCTTGGACCTGAGTTTCACATGAGGGACCGAATCAAACACCCTCCGAAAATCGACGAACACACTAAAAACTTTTCTAGAACCGAGTCTTAGCTGCAATTGAATTGCACTGGTTAGAACAAAAATCTGATCCAAGCATCCCCTGCCCGGCCTGAACCCAGCCTGACTCGCATCCAGAATCCTCTCCCTGTCAGACCATTTCTGGCTTCTGTCCCTCAGCATCTGGGTGAATAATTTCGTGAGGCAATTACATAGGGCAACTCCTCGGTAATTGAGGGGATCAAGTTTATCACCCTTTTTGTATAGCATGGACAAGGCAGCCGAACCCCATGAGGGAGGAACTCTTTCAGAAACTAGCATTTTATTAAAAAGTGTCTCGAAATAGAGCTGCCAGTTGAAAGGCAAAAATTTTAAAAACTCATTTGAATTTTCATCAGGTCCAGCTGCCTTGCCATACTTTAGTTTAGCGATGTTTACAAGAAGT
The DNA here is from genome assembly GCF_001412515.2 of Diachasma alloeum. Classification (NCBI taxonomy): domain Eukaryota; kingdom Metazoa; phylum Arthropoda; class Insecta; order Hymenoptera; family Braconidae; genus Diachasma; species Diachasma alloeum. The sequence continues at coordinate 161,557 of NW_021680610.1, read as the reverse complement.
TCTTCATGAGTGAATGGCGCATCTAATAGAGGATCAGAATGCTGAAGAATCGAGAAAGAGAAGTCAGAGACTACCTTCTCAGGAGTCACGCGACGATAAAACTGATACCATTCGTCTAAGGAGATCACCGGCGGTGAGAAAATAAAAGGTCTCAGTTTTTTAACAGCTAGCCAAAAGTCCTTGACAAAATGAATATCGGCTAGGCAATCAGCAATTCTCTTAGCAAATGATTTTTTTTAAACTTGAGCAGATCAACATATTTTTTCTTCAACTCTACATAATTAACCCCGAATTCACCACAAAAACCAGATTGCTAGAATTTCATCAATTTATTGTCACGCTCTTGCTTCATAAGTTCACATTCAGAATCATACCAATTTTTATTCGAACGACTCGACAAAGACACAATTGTGCCACCAACTTTTTCAACCATTTTAATTCTAGAAGCCACTTCAATAATTGCTTGTTTCAAGTTATTCGACTGCTCATCTATATCAGTACTATTGAAATCAAACTTAATTCTATTAGAAAACAATATAGCATTTGAATAATCATCACACTTCTCGGAGACCCAGATAACCCTAGATGATACAGTGGATCTACCACTCAAATTTAGCTGCTCTGCATTAGGTGCATCAAGCAAAACACTAACAGGAAAATGATCAGAGCGTGTAGTTATCATTGAAACAAAAAAATCCTTAACCAGTGGCAGACATAAATCATTTACCCAAATAACATCAACAATACTTTGGCCTGCAGCAGCTAAATAGGTAATTTTTCCTGGGACATCACTCACCGAGCGACCATTTAGACAATAAAAATTCTTATCACTCATGAATTCTAATAAAAGCTTGCCTCTGGTACATAAATCCAAATTAAATGTTTATCTTAATTTACAAAGATTAACACCATCTAAAAATTCGTCAGGAATAACATCTTCAGCTCCAATGTGAGAATTAAAATTCTCACCTAATACAATAGGAACATCAGGATAAGAATTAGAAAAAGAATCCAATAAAGTGTCGAGCAATTCCAGTGCACACTTAACATTCACTTTGGGAACAAAATAAAAGGTACCAATAATCACAGTTCTCCCATACAGTTCAGATTTAATGAAAATCCAGTTCTCACTACGATGCAAAAGAACAGGCATCCCATGGCTCTTCCTCACAAGCACCACCAGGCTGCCACTGGCCCTCCCCATGGCTGAAACTTTGACAGCAGGAGACCAAACCGGGCAGAAATCCGAGAAACCGAAAGGCAACTGCTTCCACTCATGTTGTAAAAAGGTCTCGGTGAGACCAATCACATCAAAATCCGATGGACATGAGAGATCGGAGAGGTGCATTTTGATATTCTTGACATTACAGAAAGTTATTTTGATTGACCCCCGAACGGGTTGGCCAGGACCTCGAGAGGAGGCCCTAGCCTAAGGAGCCCCTCTTCTGGAAAATGAGGAAAGACGCCATTTTCAGCACTAGGCTTGGCAAGAGGATTTCGAGGAACAAATTTACAAGCCCTCTCATCATAAAACCAAGCCAATCCTTGAATCTTGATCGTATCACGACCCACGATAACTGGATGACCCTTCTCACGTTCAGATCTGGCCAGAGCTCTGAATTTGGCCTGTAAGGCCTTCTCCCTCGGCGTTGAGTCCCCATCAATATAAATTGGTTGAGCCCCTAGCACAGTCCTCTTATTCTTAAAAATTGTAATCTTGTCATTAAACTCACGAAGCTTCACCACAATTAAGTTCTTGTCCTTACCAAGCAATTTAACATCCTCAGAGGGATGAGCACAGAGCTTGAAATTCGAGCTGAGAAAAGTGTCCATATCTTGCTGTGCGGTGGCTGCTTGGACATTTAGTCCCCGAATTATGACATTTTTCTTCTTTAAAGAACGATCTTGCATTTCAATACTCCACTTTAAGTCTTCCATCAACTTCAAAACCCCTGCATCTGCACTGGGATTGTGTGACAAATTTTGTGACACTTTCAGCTCCTCCAACGACTTTTCCAAGGCGTTGATCCTAGAAGTCATATCAGCAGGGGCCTTGTAGACCTCTATCTCAGCTTTGCAATTCAAAATCTCGACCTCTAGGACTGCAAGCTTCTTTGTGGTTAGCGAATCCTTCAACATCCTTATTCTTAGCAATGTCACTCAAAATTTTTTCATTTCTGGTCTTCTTATTCTCTTCCATCCGAGTGAAGAAATTCATGATATCATCATAGGATGAAGGCGATGTCAATTTACTTGCGGAAACCCCTGGGGTAGCGGGGAGTGTAAAGGTGGAGGGCAGGGTTGTAGTAGGTGCAGACTTCTGAACAGGCCCAAGAGAGAAGGCAAAGCCGCTGCAATCACCCAGGGCGGATAAGGTAGACACATTGGGAGAGGTCATGGCGAAAGGAGGCAGAGCAGTTGCACAGGGGGAAGGACGCAGTTTTTTAACCACCGGGTCGGAGAGGATACAGTCGAATTTCAGCTCAGTTTGTATCCATTTACGCTTGGGAGTACTACCCGAGTGGAAATTCTGTTCAGGTCTTGATCAGAAACTGATCAAGTCCGATCCGAAATTCTGATCAGGCGTGTTACGTCTCTGCCTTAGGTTTTTCCACTAGGGTTTCTCCGCCTTCCATCATTAGGCATTAATTAAATTTAATTTTTTGAGAGAAAAAATTAGTTACTTCCTAGCCGGGAATCGAACCCGGGACCTCCCAATGTCGCGTCGGGTGCTCTTACCATCTGACCTACCAGGACACTTACGAATTTCACTCTCAAATTGACTCATACCCAAGTGGAAATTCTGTTCAGGTCTTGATCAGAAACTGATCAAGTCCGATCCGAAATTCTGATCAGGCGTGTTACGCCTCTTCCTTAGGTTTTTCCACTAGGGTAGTAGGAGCAGATTCGCAAGAATCAGTTTTACGAGGAACGTTTTTACTAGGACATTTGGGCTTAGACTTGGACCCAATAGGTCTGCCTCTTTTATTTCAAAATGCACTGTTGTTGTCACCAGTCGGCTGTGGACTGCTAACCGGGGTGACTGACCCTTGAGTAGTGGGCGAAGCGTCGATTAGCTGTATTATCGGCACACCTCGAGAGGATAAACTGGGAGTTGATGACAGAACACCGGGGATATCACAGATGTCACTATGGGTATTAGAATCTTCTGGGCTAAGCATGCCAAGACTCCTCAGTAAGTCATCCATAGGCCAAACTTCACATCACAAACAACCCAAGAGAAAGCACTGATATAGAGTTAATCGGAAAAGAAAGAACCGAAAGTCAATGTTCAGCTGAATCGCTGGAACTCGGCAAGCCAATGCAACTTAACAAAAACCCTGAGAACTTAAAATAGTCAATGAAAACCGAGAAAAACACACGGAACGAAATCACCATCGACTAGACTATCAAGCGCCACCTGGCGAACCATTCAATATAAATATTGATAATGAATCAAAGAAAATTCGACTAATGATTGAAGTGAATAGCGAAGTAGAGGTAAAGAATCTATGAAGAATTTTTCATTTTCAATTAATTATCTTCAATTTTTTAAAATAATCAGTCTGCATAAAAGGACAGAATTTATTAATTTCACCGATGATATATACAAAATAATTTTTTTTTAATAAAATGACCCGTTTTATTAATGATTTTGGATTAATTCATTTAATTGATTTATTTTATTCACCTCATCATTAGCAAAGTCCTTTCAAGTACGAATTATTCCCTTACAGTCACGAATAGAATTTACATTCACAAATTTATCACTATTTTTACTGGAGTCGATGATGCATATACTTTACCTCAAGCAATATTCATAAATTCGTAATAAATTTTACTGCCACAAAATCAGAAGCTAATGCTCACTGCTCCAAAAATATTCAATTCTTTCGATATTTGCTCGAATGATGTTGTAAAGGCTATAAATAAAACAAATCCGAATTGTGAAGACATTTTTATTCAATGATAGAATTGGTGTAAGAGTAAGTGCTGAGAAGCATATCACAGAAGCAATTTATTAGAAAATAGCAAAAAAACAAAGCCTTCAATGAGATAACCACTTAAGAACACTAGTGAAAAATACAAAAAGGTAAAATGTAAGATAGTGAAGAAAAAAAGCATTCTATCATATTAACCATCAAGGTCTACTGCACATTTTTTTCAGTTATATAAAACTTGAATATCACATTTTTACGTAGTTCAGTCTCTCACTATAGTTTTGAACGTAACAACCACATTTTTAAATCTCCTTAAAAAGACATCAACTCTTTAAAATTTTGCTATAAACTATCAACAATCAAGTCAAGCCACTAATAATTTCACGAAACACGCATCGTTCCCTCTGCTGAGAACAAAAAGTCATATAATTGAGTCATACAAATCGGCATCTGTATAAATTTTTGAGTGAAAGAAAATTGAATAAATTATTGTTGGAAAGAATCGACCCATGTTATGTATCCACTGCAGTTTTACAGTTTCATTCGGTGCGAATCTGAACAATTGATGAATTTTTAATTATTAATAAATTCAACATAGAGTCAAGTGCGTATCGATACTTACTTATGGAAAGACAATTCTTTACTTTCAGTGGATGTTTTTCTACAATACTTGCAACGAACCATTTCTGTCATATCTGCAGATACGAGACATAAATTTTCTCACCACCTCACTGGCACTGCAACACTTTCCAAGGATATTTAGGGGTTATGGGAGCAGAAAAATGACACAGTCAAATTACCGTCCCCACTATCCAGCGCTGTGGATGCGCAAGGGTATCGGGATCTCTGTTAGTTCCTCGACCAACAAAGGGTCGCTGGAGGACTATTCGAAACCCCTGGCTTTCAGCATGCTGGGCCCATAAGGATAGTCTATCCAGTTAGTATAGAGATCAGTGCCACCATACCGCTCTACTCCCCTGAGGCAGACGAAACAAAAGACTGCGATCTTTGTTCTGGCGCCATGAGAGAAAGGGGGAGGGAAAAATTATCAATTCCCGCCCAGATTACGGCCTGGATTGTTTGAGGGGTGGAAACCTCGTTTCTCGCGTTTTTGATGAAACAGAATTCTTTGCAAAAAAAAACAAATAATTTTCATCACGGAATGTATCAGGAGGCTACCCCAACTTCCTAAAAATTCACGAACCCCCTTCAATAAGTACTTAGAAGTATTAAGAGGGTAAAAAATTAATTTTTCCCGTTTTCTACGAAAAAAATAATAGTTGCCTCCAAAATATGGTAAAAAACTAAATAATTGTCATCAGAAAATATGTTAGAAGGCTCCCCCAATCTCGAAAGAATCACTGACCCCCTCCGATTTTGACTTAGCGATATTAAAGGGGTAAAAAATTCATTTTTTCCATTTTTCATGAAAAAAATTGTTGCACATAAAACAATGTAAAAAACTAAATAATTGTCATCAAAAAATAGGAGACTCCCCCAACCCCCTCAAGAATCAGTGGCCTGCTGTAATTTTTACTTAGAGGTATTAAAGGGGTAAAAAATTGATTTTTCCCTTTTTTTACTAAAAAGACACACGACAGAAGTGAAACTTCCTGGGTGTATATGAGGATGTATATTTCCTTGTATCGGTTTTTATCGGAAAGTTAATTGAAAAAAGGAATGAAAATGATCCACAACCGACTCAATCAATTTTTTATGTTGGTTTAGTGTCATTTTCAAAAAATAAGTATAGGACGTAGGTATTTGAATAAAAAAAAAGGTAGTTTAGGATTCATTTTTATGGAAATATATTTTTCAAGAATGGGTGATTACATAAAATTTTTTATGGGAATTCCATCAATCAATTCCAATCAGCGATTAATTGGCAAATTTATATGTTCACGAGTCTAGAAGGTTTATTATTAATAGTTGAGTTCTTTTCGAATATGGCGTGTACAAAATTGTGAACTGGATTCTCAAATAATTATTCTGATTTATGGCAACTCTACTGTGATTTTTATGTTTCGATATCCGTATCTGCTTGTTGATTATCGGACTCTATCATTGTTACTATTGGTTTGTGATAACTAAAATAAGACACAAATGTTTGTGACTCGATTTTCTTCAAATTTCGGCTGAATACAGCATCAATCGTCGTACCCGACCTGGTTGTTTAGCTCCCTGGTGGCCATCATGAACGGTGTAACATGTATTTCTTCTTTAAAAACTCTGAAATGTCCGAGATAAATCGCTGGAAATGACAATTCTTCAGCATGTTCATCAAAGAGTAAACTATGAGGCACGTTTTTTTCTCCTGGTGCGATTTGCAAATATTTTTCTTCGTTCCATAGCAATGTTTGTTGTTGAGCAGTGAGGCAGTCTTCAATCGTCATATTTTCACTGATTTCGTCAATGGGAATTTGCTCATTTGCCATGTCATTGAAAAAATCTTCTTTAATCGTTATGTTGTAGAATTTGTACAGAGGATTATTGCAGAGATACTGCAACCAGGCTTTTATATTTCTCTTGTTTACGAGACCTGTTAAATAACTCGATTTATGCATCTGTTTACGTTTGATGTGCACGTTGATGCAGTAATCATCGCTAACATCCCGTGGTAGTGCGTTCACCATGAGATTGACGTCCACAGGAACATTGATCACCTGTCCGAGAATCCCGTACTGGCCGCTCATGTGTCGCAGTCTTCTGATTTGCATGAAAGGAATTCTGGGCGAAATAAGTCTTTCGGATATTAAGTCTAATTCTGGTAAATTTGCTGGTTTAGGGGGATATTTGAATCCATTTGATGTTGAAAATGTTGGTATTTTGTTTCGGTTCAATGAAGACAAACAAGTCTTACACGCTTTAAAATGAGTAATGTCAATCTGGGGAAAGTCGCTCTGTAATAATTCGCGATGTGGCTCTTCTATCGTTTTCAAATCGTTTTTGAACCATAATCGATCACAAATATTACACGCTTCACCGAAAGTATTGTCTAGAAACTGTTTCTTGAATTCTTTTCGTACACTGTTATAGGCTGCAAAGTCACTATACGCCAAAATTCGCTCTGTTAAATCGGATTCATCACTCGTCGATGGTGGTTCAATTGTTTCTGATGATTCTGCCACCGNAATCGTCATATTTTCACTGATTTCGTCAATAGGAATTTGCTCATTTGCCATGTCATTGACAAAATCTTCTTTAATCGTTATGTTGTAGAATTTGTACAGAGGATTATTGCAGAGATACTGCAACCAGGCTTTTATATTTCTCTTGTTTACGAGACCTGTTAAATAACTCGATTTATGCATCTGTTTACGTTTGATGTGCACGTTGATGCAGTAATCATCGCTAACATCCCGTGGTAGTGCGTTCACCATGAGATTGACGTCCACAGGAACATTGATCACCTGTCCGAGAATCCCGTACTGGCCGCTCATGTGTCGCAGTCTTCTGATTTGCATGAAAGGAATTCTGGGCGAAATAAGTCTTTCGGATATTAAGTCTAATTCTGGTAAATTTGCTGGTTTAGGGGGATATTTGAATCCATTTGATGTTGAAAATGTTGGTATTTTGTTTCGGTTCAATGAAGACAAACAAGTCTTACACGCTTTAAAATGAGTAATGTCAATCTGGGGAAAGTCGCTCTGTAATAATTCGCGATGTGGCTCTTCTATCGTTTTCAAATCGTTTTTGAACCATAATCGATCACAAATATTACACGCTTCACCGAAAGTATTGTCTAGAAACTGTTTCTTGAATTCTTTTCGTACACTGTCATGAGCTGCAAAGTCACTATACGCCAAAATTCGCTCTGTTAAATCGGGTTCATCACTCGTCGATGGTGGTTCAATTGTTTCTGATGATTCTGCCACCGCAGCCGGTATTGCAGAACCCGGAATTGATACACCTGCCTGGGCTGCAGTCGATAACGCCTTCTTTCGCGCCCTGTACTCTCGCATCCGTTCACTTGCACTTTTTCGCGCTTGTTTCAGTGGTTTATTTCCACGTTGTCTTTGATAATACGCCTTATCTACTTCTTTTTTCGACTTCATTTAAGCCATTATGTACAGGGTACACGATCGCACGATTTATTGGTGTGTATAAAATGTCGAAAATGAGTATAGAAAACTCAATGTCCACGATAAAAATAATAGCACCTGTTAAGCCCTTCACTAGTCCAACACTATGTTCAAGATGAACAAAAAATTTTTAAAATCAACCACAATATCACCACAAAAGTAAGTTTAATAGATGGCGTTACGAAAACTGTGGAGCCAACAAACACAATCCGCGTTACAAAAATCCACGTGCTTTATTCGGACTGCTGGGAACTAACGCGTCATTCCAGCCACCGCTCCCCCACCCTGGCTTTCCCTACTCTTCTCTCGGCCGTCTACTGTTTGTTGGGCACTAACGCGTCATT
>NW_021680610.1:86651-153101 GCF_001412515.2 Diachasma alloeum | reverse complement strand
CCTCGCGGCGCTCACAACGACCACTACAGTATGCGTCAGAGTGGAGCTGCTGCCGAGGCAGACTCCCCTGTCTTGCTGTTCTCCCCACCGCGCTTCGACCTATTCCCCTCACGGGATCGGAATTTTCGTAACGCTCCGAAAATTTCATACCCCGGCAAAGAAGTTTCACTTAAAAAAAAAATTGCACCCAAAACCTGGTAAAATACTGAATAATTATCATCAGAAAATATGTCGGGAGGCTTCTCCCACCCATTACATAATCATTGTCCCCCTCCAAATTTTACTTAGGGGTACTAAAGGGGTAAAAAAAATAATTTACGATAAGAAGATACTTGCACCCAAAGCCTGATAAAACACTGAATAATTGTCATCAGAGAATATATCCGGACGCTCTCCCAACACCCTTAAGGGGGTATTCGCCTTAAACGGTTCGAAAAATAGATTTTATTCTTACATTTTATTTTTCACTATTCTTTTAAAAATCTATTACAAAACGAATTTTCGTGAAATTCACAAAAATACCCGAGATACGGGGATTTAAAGCCGAGCGCGTCCAGGTAAGCAGGTGTTCCAGCGTTGTACCACTCAACAATAAAATCCCTCTGATGGGGCCGATAAATCCCCGAACTCGGGGGCGAGGGCGGGTTTATTTTGACATAATTCCATACCTGTTTCCCCAAAATTTGTCTGAGGTGGATTTTCTTAACGAAGGCGTTAGTCTATTTTGAACTCTCAGGCTAAGTGTTGACTGTTAGTGAAATATGGATAGAAAAGGATCCCGCACGAATCGTGTCAATCCATCGAGATGGAAAAAACGATACTATCATGGAAAAAAACATGATTTAAGCTCAATTACAAGTTCACCAAAGAGTGCATCAGCAAAAAAGTTGAGAAAAGGTGATGATTCTGAAAATGAAGTCCCCATTTCAAACGCTGATAACAGTATGATAAATTTCGCCATGGTGTTTACTGCGCTCAGTAATTTTGTGGTTTGTAGGCAGTGTCAGGGAAATATAGAATTTAGAAAAGGAGGTCTCAATGGCTTGCGGTTTAAAATTTTGTTAGATTGCAAATGTAGCCAAAGTGCGATTCGATCCTCGCCTTACAGTAACCGAACATGAAATAAATCGTCGCATGATTCTTGCTTTCCGACTTCTGGGCATTGGTTTGAAGGGCTTCAATCTTTTCGGTGGAACAATGGACATGGGGCGGGATATGAGCAATAATTGACAAGTTGAGTGGCAAGGTTTTTGATGCTGAAGTAAAATCAAGTTTTTGTCTGGGCTGTAATCTGAATAAAAATAAATTTGATACCCAAGAAGAAGTTGATGACTGGATGGAGGAGCATAAAGAAGAATGTACTCTCAACCACGCTGGTAGTGCAGGAAAAATGGAAGTCGATTCAATCGTTGACATGTTTAAAAGATCTGAGGAAAAATATAACGTCAAGTATACTACCTATATTGGCGATGATGATAGTAAAACATTTGCTGGACCAATTTATGAAAACTTGAGTAAAGATGAGTTACTAGAAAGATGTTTAGGGGAGAATACACAGAATAATAACCAAAGTCTGAATTCTTCAATTTGGACTTTTTCGCCGAAGCACATTCATTCTGGGAAAACTGTTGTAGAAATATCGACACATCTTGCAGTCTGTATCTTCAACGAAGGATTTGGCGCTATTTTGCAGATCATGAACCAAATGGGTATTCATTGATCATCGCCGAAACAAATTAAACATATAATTTCCTTTTTTTAAATTTACTATAAAGCAACGACTGATAAGATGAATCGTAAAAAAATCGAATGCGCTCTCCCTCGATCGATTATTATTGTATACGTGAATTTGTATCATTGAGCAACATTTCGACGAAGGCCACATGTCTATAGATTATATAAATGTCAATAATTTTCATTTCAGATCATTGGGAATATCACAATCGTGTGAACTATGGCAGGTGCAACGGTGGAACGGTGTTAATTCAAGACCTGATTATATTTATTGTTTTGTTTATTCATCAATCTCATATTTTTACTCATGTAGTGTAAACATTATTAAAGATATTGGAAAAAAAAGCAAAGCTCTAAATTAATTTCTTCAATGAACAAAAAATTCTGGAAATTCAACTGTTTTTACCTCCGCTAGAAGCAAATACCCCCTTAAGAATCACTGACCCCTCCGATTCAATACCCTTCTGATTTTTACTTAGGGGTATTAAAGGGGTAAAAAAATAATTTTTCCCCTGTTTTTATGAAAAAACAATGGTTGCTCCCAAAACCATGTAAAAAGCAAAATGATTGTCATCAGCGAATATGTCACGAGGCTCCCCCGATCTCCTGTAGTATTACTTACACCCTCCGATTTTTACTTAGTGGTATTAGAGGGATAAAAAAATAATTTTTCCCACTTTTTACGAAAAAAAGTTGCACTCAAAATATTCAAAAAATACCTCATAGTTTGAATGGGGAATACATCACGAGGCCACTCTAACACCCTGAAAAATCTTTCACTACCGCCGATTGTTACTTGAGATCATTAAAGGAATAAAAATTCAATTTTGCGCGTTTTTTATGGAAAAAAAGGGTTGGGTACGATTCGTCGAAAAACCACTGGTCGAATGACAATTTATCGAACAACAATTGGTCGAAAATCGATAGGTCGAAAAGCCAATTGATCGAATGAATCAATTCGTAAAAAAAACGGTCGATTTCAATATCTAATGAAGTGTGGAGACGGGATAAATTTCAATATGCATTTACAAGAAAAATTATTCGGACAAAAACGGAATTAAAGACGTTTCTTGAAAGAAATTTGAAGATATAAACATCTTTTTTTACGAACAAAAAAAAACACAAATCGAGTTAAATACAATAGCGTATCACGGAACTATTCGATTCAACACAAATAACGATCATCATTACAAAAAAAATGAATATCCGGAGTAATTAACATGGTTTCTCGCGGGCCACACCAGGAATCGCTCAGGAAAAAGCCTAAAAGCACATACGGATTTGCAGTAACCCGGCCCACCAGTTGCTGGTACACGTGGAGCCATTTCCGGCGTCCTGTCTGTGTACCCCTATTGCCAATATTACGTTTCCCAAAGCCTCTCCGGAATACTAATTCGCCCCAAACGCTTCTATGATCCCAGCCGTCAACGCTACGTCGCTGAGGGTCTCCGTCCGATCGCCAAAAGCCACGCAAAACACGAATAAAGACCCACACAAAATTTTGACATGTGGTAATGGCGGTGGATGAGGACGAAGTGACGTTCTCGGCTGCTTCTCCACCTAGCCTGACGTACTTCCGGAAGTCGGTTTCGCTGCAACCAAACAGGGAATTCCTTTGCAGTTGACTCCCCCAGTGGCGCCGTCACGAGACCTTAACATCGACCTTCGGTGTTTGAATTTTAGCCAATAGGATATTTATTTTGCTGCGCCTAAGGGAATTGGCCTGGATGGTGGTATCTTCAGTTGTTCTTTTTCGTCGTTATTTCATCTCCGGGTGATGACGTAGTCCGGAGTGTTCCTCATTCCACTGTTCGTTCCCCAAGTTCTAGTTCAAGGTATCCGGACGGTGCTGCCCCCTTGGCGTGGACAATGGTCACTGTATTCGCGTGTCACCTGACAGTGTTCTTGGCGGTTTGTTGTGGTTGTGATTTTGGCTCTGAGTGTTGTCGGGTCGTCTGCGGAGGCTGCAAGCATTTGGAGGGTGAAGTTGTCCTCCAGGGTGATGTCCAGTCCCTCGGTGGTTCTGATTCGTGTGGGCCAGGCACTCCAGTTGTCCCGTTATCCGCATAAGCGTACATAATCTATACCTGTCACTGGTGTATCCCGGCTGATTACGCGAGTTAATACGGTAAATATTTATAATAACTTTGAACAACGCCCCCAGCACGCCCAATCGAGGACAATACGACCCTCGTCGTCGCAACTGAAAATGTTGAAAAACATTAAGTAATTTCCATCAAGAAATGTGTCAGGATGCTTCCCCAATTCCCGAAAAATCACCCACCGCCTCGATTGGTACGTACAGGGATTAAGTGTCGTATAATTTTTTTTTTGTTTTTCATGCAAAAAAAATAGTTGTCCCCAAAATATTTAAAAACATCAGCTAATTTTCAATAGGAAACGTGTCGGGAGGCTCTCCCAACCCCCAGAAAAATCACCAACCTCCTCACCCCCCAATCACCCCCTCGGATCAATGCTTAACGGTATTAAGAGGCTAAAATTGTATTTTCTAATATTTTGGGTACTCATTTTTTTTATAAAAACAATAAGAATCAATTTTTTACCCTCTTAATACCCTTATAAAACAATCCCCGAGGGTTGGTGCTCTCCCAGGAGATTGGGGGAATCCCCTAACACATTCACAATAAAAGTTATTTTGTATTTTTGAATATTTTGGGTGCAACCATTTTTTTTCCTTAAAAAACGCCAAGAAAGAATTGTTCCACTCTTAACTAACACCTGTACGTACCAATCATGAGGGTGAGGGATTTTTCGGGGATTAGGAGAGCCTGCTGATATATTTTCTGACGAACAATATTTGATGTTTTTAAAGATTTTCGGTACAAATATTTTTTCTTCTTTCTTAAAAACGCGGAAAATCCTCTTTTTACACCCTAAATACTGCTAGGTATCAATCGGAAGGGGTTGGTGATTTTTCATGGGGTTGAATGAGTCTCCTGACACATTCTCAGGTGGACATAATTTTTTTTCTTGAATACTTCAGATGCAACTGGTTTTTTTTTCATTAAACCGCGAAAACCCATTTTTTACCTCTTAATACCACAAATACCGATCGGAGGGGGTTGGTGATTTCTCAGAAGGTCTAGAAACCCTTCTTATACATTTTCTAATTAAAATTATTTGGTGTTTTTCAACAGTTTAAGTGGAAGTATTTTTTTTTCTATTAATATGCGGCGGTTGGTAGAATTATTTAACTAGGTTAGTTCATTCTTCTCGTTCCTAAGAAGAGAACTAACTCACAATTTTCGTTCCCGAGAGCGAGCAGAGAAGAGTATTACCCAAAATATTCAAAAATACCAGAGACTATACATTCAATTTTCTACCGATTTTTTTGGTTGTCCTGAAAAGGACAAATTTGTTTTGAGGCACGATCTACAGGAGATGCTCGAAAATTCTGCCGTTCTTCTGCAAACGGGTCTCCGCCCTGCTTACCACTTCCGCCCGAACATCCTCCCTCGGCCATCCTCTGCGTGGTGCTGGTGCCAACCGACCCTCTTCTCTCGCACGATTGTGCACTGCAGTAAATACGCGATGATCAGGGTGACGACGGTTGGGAAAATCACGAGCGTAACTCTCCGGCGCGAAACGTCCGCTTCCACCACACAGTCCGTAATAAAAATGAATATCCAGATATTCTGTGTTAGAATACTCCATCGCAAAACGAAATGAACTACACAACGTCTAGAGAGTTACTTGACAGACTGGCCAGTCAGAAAAACTTGAAAATCGTAGAAATATTTCGAGAGCGTGTGGGAAAAAAAACGACAGATACGGTTTCCATCGCGCGTTCCTCCGAATGACAGCGTGCGAGAGCTACGTCCCGAGGGCAGCATGCCCGCTTTCCTCTTCACATAAACACTTTTTAACCCTTCCAATCCTTTAACAGAGAACAAAATGATCGAGTATTTAATTTTTATATTTCATAATATAACAATTAAACAACTCTTTTTTTTAACTAAGAGGTCGAAAAAGTTGAAAACATTGGGTGCAATTATTTATTTTTTTTCGTGAAAAACGGGAATAATCTATTTGTTACCCCTTCTACACCCTTAAGTAAAAATCGGAGATAATCACTAATCCTTCAGCGGGTCGAGGGAGCCTCCTGATATATTTTCTGATGACAATTATTCAGTGTTTCTCCAGGTTTTGGGTGCAACTAGTTTTTTTTAGTAAAAAAAGGGGAAAAATCAATTTTCGACCCCTTTAATACCCCTATGTAAAAATTGAAGGAGGTCAGTGATTCGTCTGCGGGTCGGAGGAGCCTTTTGACATATTTTCTGATGACAATTATCTAGTTTCTTACATTGTTTTGGGTGAAACTATTTTTTTCATGAAAAACAGAAAAAATAAATCATTTACCTCTTTAATACCCCTAAGTAATAAATCGGAGGGGGTCAGTAATTCTTCAGGGGATCAGGGAAGCCTGCTTGCATATTTCCTGATGACAATTATTTTGCTTTTTACATTGTTTTGGGTGCAACGATTGTTTTTTCGCAAAAGAAGGGAAAAATTAATTTTTTACCCCCTTAATTCCTCTAAGTACCAATTAAAGGAGGTCAGTTATTATTTAGAGGGTTGGGAGAGCCTCCTGACATATTCTCTGATAACAATTATTCAGTGTTTTATCTGGTTTTGAGTGAAACTATCTTCTTTTCATAAAAAAAGGGAAAAATCAATTTTTTCATTTAGGGGATTGGAGGAGCCTCCTAACATTCTCTGATGATAATTATTCAATGTTTCCCCAGATTTTGGGTACAACTTTTTTTTTTGTAAAAAACTGGAAAAATTAATTTTTTAACCATTTAATACCCCTAAGTAAAAATCGGAGGGGGTCAATGATTCTTGAGGAGGTTGGGGAGCCCCCTGACATGTTTTCTGAGGATAGTTATTTAGTTTTTACAATATTTTGGAGGCGACTATTTTTTTTTTAACGGGAAAAATTAATGAAACCATCAACCGAGCCCGCCGAAGGCGAGAGAAGGCTGATCTATAATATATTATACGAGTGTCTCGCCCAAGAGATTGCGAAGGTAGTATCGCTACTTATGCCTATGGAACCACAAGTTTTAGAACTCAAATAATAAAATTTTTGAATTCCCGCGGGTAACGCTAGTAGCGCCGTCCCTGCGGTCACTTTGGTCATTATGTTGAAAGCTTTTCCAAGAAATTGTCGATGGAAAAATACGGGAATAAAAATTAATAAATTTTATCAATTTTTATAGGGAATATAAATGGGTGGGAATCTCTCGGGCGAGACACACGTATAATATAGATCAGCCTTCGCCCGCCTTTGGCGGGCTCGGTTGATCGTTCCATTATACTTCGTCTCTCGCCCTTCGAGATTACGAAGGTAGCTGTTTAGAGCCTGAGCAATTTTTTGATAAAACAACATTATTTTGTATTTATTGTGTCTTAACTTCGGTATCATAAGTCACTGAAGTGAGTATAAACAACATAAAAGATGAACTTAATATGAATCTTTATGCTTGACATTTTTTAATGTTTTCTGAAATGAGTACTGACTCAGCAAAAGTATTGTTTTGTATAAGGATGGGTTGACAATAGAAATCTGCAAAAACTCTAGAATTTTCCGACCAGCCTGCTACTTTCTTCATTTCTCGGATACTAACACCCTTGTTAGCTGCTTTTGAAGTTGAGGCATGTCGGGTGCTGTGAGCAGTGAATTTTTGTCAACTCCTAGATTTGTTAAAGTCGTTTTAATCCAACGACCAATCGAATCCTCTTTAACTGCCTTGTGCGGTTTGTTGAAGGAAATCAGTAACCTCTGTTCGTTATTTCTAATGGGTTTAGTTCTTTCCAAATAATGAGATACCATTTTGGCGATGCAAAGCTCAGGTTTATCTTTGAAAAACGGTAAACGCAATGTTGGTTGCACTTGACCCTTCTTTGAATTTTTGATACGATCTGTAATTTGTATTTCTAATGCATTTGGTGTTTTTGAAATATTCTCCAACTTAATCAGGGCTAGAGTTTGGAATCTGTGTGCTGTTCCCAATGCTAACAAAACTACTAATTTGTGTGATAACTGTTTTAATTGCAATGACTCTAAAGGGTACCAGGCTGATAATTTTTTCAAGATTGGATCCATATCCCATGTTGAGTCATATTCAGGTTTGTTTGGTCGTTGTTTTCCACATCCTTTAACAAATCTGGCGATCAGCGGATCATCCGAGAGTTTCTCTAAGAAAATTAAAGCTAACGCTGCTCTAGCTGCGCTGATCGTCCCATGTTTAACTCCTTCATTAAATCTAGTATATAAAAATCTCAACACTTTATCGGGGGGAACATCGAGGGGATTTGTATTCTTTTCCTGGTTGAATTTCCACCACTGTTTTAGTGTACTGTCATACTGCTTCAAAGTTGATTCCTCCAAAGAGGATATCTGGATGTCGGTGGCTTCTTCTGGTGATTTTTTTCTTAGGAATGCTTCTCGGATAATTTGGCGGTAACCAGGGTAAGCTTTCATGCTAGCGGATGTTGATCAGATCTAGAAGAGGATACCATTAAATCAGGATTAGGATTAAATTGTAACCAGCTGCCTTTAACAAGTTTCTGGAAGAGTGGAAACCATGCCTGATGTGTCCACAGGGGGACCACGAGAATACCGGATGCCTTATTATTAATAATTTTTTGTGAAACCTTAGTAATGTTGGCAAAAGGTGGAAAGGCGTAATATCTGAGCCCTGACCAGCAAATTGTGAATGTGTCTGAAATGAAGGCTTCTGTATCCGCCTCAATATTGTCTTTTGATGTTATATAAGCTGCAAAAACCCAGAGTCTACCATCTTCGCACCATTTCCAGAATTCTCTGGCGATTTCGTGTAAACTGTTAATCATTGTACCCCCCATCTTATTAATATAGGCTAAGGCCGTTGTATCATCTACTCTGAGTAATATCTCGTAATCCCTGAGATCGCTGCCGAAAGATTTTAGTGCTAGAAGAGCAACTTTGAGTTCCAGGTGATTGATATTTAATGATCTTTCCTCAAAACTCCATTCGCCATTGGATCCTAAACCTTCACAAAAACACACCCCAGCTTGTGAGACATGCGTCCGAGAAGATTTTTTTCACATAATTATATTTTCTAATAAGTCTTTTTGATGATGCGAGAGTTTCGTCCCACCACTCT
This sequence comes from Diachasma alloeum, assembly GCF_001412515.2. Lineage (NCBI taxonomy): Eukaryota > Metazoa > Arthropoda > Insecta > Hymenoptera > Braconidae > Diachasma > Diachasma alloeum. The sequence goes on along the minus strand of NW_021680610.1, from coordinate 144,195 downwards.
AAATCTGATCTTATAAACTCGTGCATTTTCATTCTACTCTCAAAATTCATAACCCCTAATTGTAATGCTTTTACTTTTGTTCTTTCTAGTGATTTATAATAAAGGGGTCCATACTCAATTCCTGGGCAGGCGGCAACCAAAAGACCTATCAAATTAGCGAATTCTCTAATTTTTCAGTATTTTTTCCTTTCAGAGTAGAGTCTATTATGAATCTAAGATATTTGCAAGAAGTTTTTGCGTCTAGGCTTGATTTTTTCCAATTAACAATTAACCCCAAAGTTTGAAATAGTTGAAAAGCTAGTTGTAATTGTGTTTGACACTCCTCTAAAGATTCACCCAGACATAATAAGTCGTCAAGATAAAAAACTGATAAATAGCCTCTCAACCTTAAGTAGTTAACCACTGGTTTCATCAGTTTTGTGAAAATAAAAGGACTTGTTGAAAGACCAAACGGTAAACAAGTAAATTCATACACTTGATTTTCAAAAATGAATCGAAGATATTTTCTACTATTCTTGTGAACTGGCATCAAAAATATGCACCCTTAAGGTCAATGGTGCCCATGTGCATGTCATTGTCTAATAGCTTACAAGCTGATCTCAAGTCTTCCAATTTAAAATGGTCAGTCTGAATGAAACTATAACTGTTTCAAGTTCAAAATACATCTGGAACTGCCATCAGGTTTAGAGAGTAGAAAATAACCTGAAATGAATTAATCGTCTACTGGATTGCATGGCTCAATGGCTCCTATGTTCAACAATCTTGAAATTTCCGAGCTTATGATCTTTTGTTCTTTTATAGAAGGAGAACGCTCGGGGATGTAGTTCTGTGTGGGTGATGATTTAAAGCATATTTTATGACTTTTTACACACTATAAAATGAACTCATCAGATGTAATTTTCTCCCAGTAGTTGTAGAAATGAGTCAATCTACCAGCTGTTTGTATTACCTGAGGAGGAGATGTGTTTAAGAGATGGCTGGAGGGACGGCTGGATTGGTGACTCTTCTGACGGAAGTGGCTGGACCTGGGGTACGATATTTATTTTGCTGGGGGTTTTGATGCCGATAATCTTGGAGCAGTCCTTGGTTTGTGGCCCGTCTGGGGAATCGCCTTCTGGAGTACCGACGGGTCTCTCCAGTTTGACTGGATTAGTTAAACGTTGGGTGGGTTAGGTGGTTGCATTTTTAGAGCATGTTCCAATTTGTCCAAGAGTTTGAGGTGATGTAGTTTATCACCCAGTTTTTCCCCAAACAGGAACGTGTCTGTCTCTCTTCTTTAATGCTTCAGCAATATGTTTTGATAGACTTGGTGTGACGTATACTCTGCGAGCAACTGTCTGGGAACGATGAATTTCTGCTAAGATTTTTGCAGCGTCCCAAACTGTAGTTAAAACTTTTTTAGATTCTTCTGTTTTAGAGGAGACTAAACTAGTGATAGCAGGAGCTAAAGCTGATAATGCTGTACCCATTAAATTTTGTGTAATACAAAAATATTTATCTCTTTTAAAAATATTTTCTTTCATGCAGCCTGTCAATTCGTCATTGAGAGCGTGAGCTTCCAAAGAAAATGATCCAGATCTCTGATATTTCTTACATCACCCTTCCTTAACCTCATTTGTCATGGGTATTGTTAACCAAGCCCCCCAACGCTTCGCAATACTCGAATGAATTACTAGTTTTTCCTCAGTGACTGGTGGCTCGTCTCCCATTATTAGTAACAGTGATTCATCTAGTTCTAAGGAAGTTTCTTCCTCCTTATCATCACTTTTATTAGTGGGAACCTGCTCATCTTGTTCTATTAGTGCTTCCACCACGTTGACGATTTCAATTTCGTCCACAGTTTTATCTCCCGCTGTAGTTGCCAAAGGATCTGGAACGAAATTGTTTCGAATTGATCGGATAGGTTCGTATTTTTGGCTCTGTCTTACCTCTCGGGTAAGCTCAACCATTTTTTAATTTTTTTTTATCAATTTGAATCATATTTATCTCTCGTATAAACTCAGTTAATATATAATTTGGTTTTTGCCTTATCTCTCGTACAAGATCAATCTCAATTCCTTTGCCCATCTTACCTTGTACATTTTTCCCATCTTGGGGGCCATTTTGGGTGTTTGGCGTATTGGTGTTGGTGTCGCCTTCTGACATATTCTCTGATCATAATTATTCAGTGTTTTACTGAGTTTTGGGTGCAGCAATTTTTTAAAGTGAAAAACGGGAAAAATCAATTTTTTACCCCTTTAGTACCCCTAAGTAAAGATTAGAGCGGGCCACTGATTCTTGAGGGGCTTGGGGTCTATATCAGTCTTCAGACATTTTTTTTATGACAATTATTTAGTTTTTTACATTGTTTTTGGTGCAAGTATTTTTTTCATGAAAAACGGAAAAACTAAATTTTTTACCCCTTTAATACCCCTAAGCAAAAATCGGAGGGGGGCAGTAATTCTTCAGGGGATCGGGGGAGCCTCCTTACATATTTTCTGATGACAATTAATTTGCTTTTTACATTGTTTTGGGTGCAAATATTGTTTTTTCGTAAAAGCAGGAAAAATTGATTTTTTACCCCCTTAATACCCCTAGGTACCAATCGGAGGAAGTGAGTTATTATTTAGAGGAATGGGGGACCCTTCTGACATATTCTCTGATGACAATCATTGAGTAGTTTATCTGGTTTTGGGTGCAGCTATCTTTTTTCGGCAAAAATGGGAAAAATCAATTTTTTACCCCTTTGATACTGTTAAGCCCCATAAAGTGGAGCATAATTAATTAATCATTCCGAAAAATGGACGAACAAATGTAGCACATATTTCGGAATCAAAACATAGAATTAAGCAATAGACCTTTTCATTCTGAGAGTCACTAGATTTGCGGACACTTTTTTCCGATGTTAATTCCCCTAGGATTTGCGGACACTTTATCGAATTTACATATAAATCATGGTTTTTGAGCGCTCCAGTGTATATCATTGTAAAGTTCAATATTTATCAGAATTTTCCATGGTTTTTTCGGAGATTTTTTCGTTGAATGAACGAAATAAATATTTCCCCTAGATTTCCAGAATGGAAAGGTCTATTGTACATTTATCCAGAATATACGTGCATTATAAAGTGCGTATATTCGTATTAATAAGTAAGCCAGTGGATCATGCATCAGCATTTCTACTGGGCTGAATCGCATGGTGTTATCGTAACACCATGCAGATATGAGGCAATGGCCGAGACGTCATAGCCTCTCGTTGTAATAAATACTTGGGAGACTGATGGCTCTAGGCCAGTAACTTAACCGATTCTTATCGCGGCTCGCCTGATACCTTCCGTATCAGAATGAATACATTGAGTTGTCTTTCTAAGGGTTGAGATTAAATAAAGAATATTATTTAGTATTTGTCCCAACCGCTCGGGACTCTAACAATACCCCTAAGTAAAAATCGGAGGGGTATTGAATCGGAGGGGTCAGTGATTATTAGGCGGGTTGAGAGAGCCTCCTGACATATTCTCTGATAAAAATTATTCACTGTTTTACCAGGTTTTGGGTGTATTAAAGGGGAAAACCAAATTTTACTCCTTTACTACCCCTAAATAAAAATTAGAGCGGGTCACTGATTTATGAGGGAGCTAAGGGATTATCCTGACATATTTTTTCATGATAATTATTTAGTTTTTTACAATATTTTGCGCGCGACCATTTTTTTTGTTAAAAAAACGGGAAAAATCAATTTTTTACTCTTTAAATACCCCTAAATAAAAATAGGAGGGGGTCAGCACTTCTTCAAGGGATTGGGAAAGCCTTCTGACATATTGTCTGATGACAATTATTTAGTATTTTACCAGGTTTTGGGTGGAACTATTCTTTTTTAGTAAAACAAGAGGAGAAATTAATTTTTTACCGTGTCAGTTCCCCTAAATATCAATCGGAGGTCAGTTATTATTTAGAGGATTGGGGGAGCCTCCTGACATATTCTCTGATGACAATTATTTAGTGTTTTATCTGCCTTTGCGTGCAACTATCTTCTTTTCGTAAAAAAGGGGAAAAATCAATTTTTTACCCCTTTAATACCCTCAAGTAAAAATTGGAGGTGGACAATGATTATTGAGGGGGTTGGAAGAGCCTTCTGACATATTCTCTGATGATAATTATTCAGTGTTTTACCAGGGTTTGGTTGAAACTATTTTTTTTTTTAGTGAAAAAAGGGGAAAAATCATTTTTTTACCTCTTTATTAACACTAAGTAAAAATTAGAGCGGGCCACTGATTCTTGAGGGGGTTGGGGGAGTCTCCTGACATATTTTTCGATGACAATTAGTTAGTTTTTTACCATATTGTAGACGCAACTATTATTTTTTTTCGTAAAAAAGGCAAAAAAATAATTTTTTACCCCCTTAATACCTCCAAGTACCAATTGGAGGGGGTTGGTGAATTTTTAGGACGTTTGGGTAGCATCCTGATACACTTCGCGATGGGAATTATTTGTTTTTTTTTTTCATTTTTTTGCAAAGAATTCTGTTGCATTAAAAATGCGAGAAATCGAGGTTTCCATCCCTCAAACAACCCATGCCTCAATCTGGGCGGGAATTGATAATCCCCCCCCCCCCCATGTCTTCAGAACAAAGATCGCAGTTTTTTATTTCGTCTGCCTCAGGGGAGTAGAGCGGTATGATGGGGTCACCACCAACACGCTTATATTCAACTCACCATCAGGCCTCCGTTTATCCCGCGCTCCTGATTCGTCCAACTTCAACTTTAAATAAGCCGAAAAGGGTGGTTCCAATCGAAAAGTTCCTCAGGACTTTTCGATCCAGAATTTGACCACAAACTTCAGGGTGAAGTTTGGACGTTGGGTTCTGGGATACCCTGTATGCTAGAATCAAGCCTGGAACTACTTGAATCATTATTTTTTTGTGTACAAACGCAGATCCAATCGGTCGATTATTCCTTTTCAATGCTATGTTTGAATAATATACTGTTAGAAAAAAAATGAAATTTCATCGGCAGTTGACGAGAAATTTTCAGTCAACAGTAATTTTCAGAACAGTGACACTGAATGCAATTTAGGGGAATAAAAATCATCAAATTTCAGTTTTCACTGAAAATTCAGTAAAATTCCAGAATTTTAAGCAGCATAAAGACGAAAATTCCTTATAATGTAGTTAAATTTCTAATTTAATCTGAATATTCACTACCAAAGTACATTGAATTTTCGGTGAAATCTGAAAATTCATTATTTTGCTTCCAAATCGAAGCTTTGTAATAGTCCGATTTTCACATTCTCTAATTTTAATTGGAAATGATGTGGAATGGTCTCAAACGTAAAAATACGAAGTTTGGCGACCATGTCTGTATGTGAATATGTCCACCGCCACCTTGCCGATCGTCAATTTTTAGACAATTGTGTAATGAAGTGGCTAAAATAATTCAAAAAAATTTGAAATTTTTTTCAGATTATTGGTCTTAATGAGGACTAACTCTGTGCACAATTTCAGCGCGATCGGTCAAGTAGTTTTTGAGATAAAGCAATTCGTTTTTAAATCGTTTTTCATGAATATCTTTAAAATTATTGGACCGATTTAGATTTTTTTTTCAAAATATTCTTCTTGATGTCCTCTACCTAGATCAATCAAAACATCTAAAATTTGGACATAATCTCCCTCCTGTGATAACAAAGGTTCGTTTTGAAGATGGGCTCAATCGCAACAGTAGTTTCGGAGATATTCAACTTTATCTGAAAATTTATTACGTTGAATATCTTTGAAACTTAGCAACCGAATCCACTTTTTTTTCAAAATATTGGTCTTGATGTCCTCTACCCAGATCAATCAAAACATCTATACCTGTTCATACAAAGTGTTTGAGATATTCCCCTTTTTCTGTTTGTTCATTAAAATCCTTGTTTTTCAAAAGACTTGTCTCGATGTTTTCTATCTAGGTCAATCAAAATATGTGTACCCGTTGATACAAAGTATTGCAGGTAAATTGGAAAAGGGAATTGCTATGGATTCATTCGGAAGCTTATTACGAATGGAATTCATAGAAATAAAAAATTAAAATACAAATAACACATATAGTAACAGTCACATGCCTTCTGCAATATTGGAGCGGTCACCTGCTTGTTTTCCACCTAAATCGCATTCAGTGTCACTGTCCTGAAAATTGAAGAACATATTTACTGGAATTTTCTGGTTTTCTATTTATCTTTAGAGAAAAATGGAACTAAAGTTTACAGATTTCTTTGATTTTTCCACGAAATTCTGAATTTTCAATGACGAAATTGCTTGAAATGTTAGCGGTTATTAAATTAGATAAAAATTTCCAAAAAGTGTACCGGAAATTTCAGACAAACTTATTAACATTGTTGGGCGAGAGAAATCTCGTGGATCGCCGTCGGTAAAATACTCTGTTGGGTTCCCTCACAGCCTCTTATTTGATTGTGTTAGCAAATACTCGATTTACAGATATGAACCGTCTACCGATGCATGGAGTTTCAAATAATTTTTATCAATTCGCATTCATAATAGTCAATGCTTGTTCAGTTGTTATTTTCCCTTCTAACTTCCCAATAATTATGCGGGCCGAATAACCAAGAATGAGTCGCCTAAAAACACCATTCACGGTATTCGAGAATAAGATAACCATAATACTTTGTTGAAGTTCAAATGAAAGTTGATAAATATTCTGTACTTTTTTGGGTTTCCAATTTTTTTCGTTGGGAATTTTTGAATACCCCCCCCCCACTTTTTTTTACTAAAAATTCGCAATCTCCCTTAGTTTCGGAGATATCCTTAAAAAACTCACTGACGAACTAAGTCATTTACGGGAGGGGGAGGGGGCTCGAATCAAGCCAAAATGTGCCTGAATGTAGTCGAAAAATCGACTTGAATCAGACCGATATTCCGGTTGGCATCTGTTCGAGTCCGATTTAATTCATGCCGTCAATTCGACATGAAACAAGTTGATTCCCAGCATGATTCAGTCCGACTTGATCTAGACCGACGTTTTTTGGGGGCATTTTTTTCGATTTTACGTATCACCACGAGTACCTAACGTGGTGCCAAGACAGAATGACGATAAAGATGGCGGAATGCCCAGGTCCGGGTTCGGCTCGTCTTCCCCATAAGTCTGTGACTCCTCCTGATCAATTGTACGCCGCCACGTTGACGCGAAATCCCCAAATATGGTAATTTTCGATTTTCGGAATAGCGTTCGATAATTCTGTAGCGAAGTTCTAAACTAGGATAAGTGCAAAAATATAACTTTTTCAGGAGAGTTAAAAAATTTGACTACATTTGAGAGAACATTCGCGTCAAGAAATTCGCTTTTCCTGAGCATTCGCTTGAGGAAAATTTTTCAAAAAAATTATACTCGTCCTAGTTTACCACTTCACTACGGAATTGATAGCCGTATGATGCTAGCGCCTTCCCGTATCACAAGCAACAGGTTTTACCCATGGGGATAACTTTACCCTTTCAGTGGGTTAACAGGTCAGCGACCTGAGTTATTGATCTCATGTTGACATTGCAGTGCGTGTATATGGCTGATCACTGAAGTATTCATTCATGCCTTATTTGTTTCCGGGTGATTGATCAAGAAACTTCCTCATTCATCATTGAGGAAAACTCCATATTGCGATTTTTATTATCCCCGAGCAATTGACAGGACGTTCGTGTTAATACTGCCATTGTAGGTTATGGCTGACTCCATAACCCCAAAATGTCCGGACTCCTGATTGTCTAATTGTTGTCCTCACTGGATCCAAGGTCATCAACAATAGAGATTCCATGTTCGACTCGATGGTGAATTTTCCTACCACTATCCATCTGAAAAGTTCATTATTCTTACTCATCTTCACCTCGAATTTCCTCCCATAAAATCATCTCTTGTCTCTAAGATCCTCGTAATTTTTAGAGGCAAGAGATGCCAGCGTCACTGTACCACAGTACGCACGCAATTATCCCTAAAGTGAGCATCATTCAACAAGCCTCAACCGAATGAGGAACCTCGACTCTAAACTTCAATCATTATAACCACGTTGTCTATAGCCTCTCCTTTCCTCCTTATGAATTTGTATTTCTTCTTCCACTTTACCGCATTTCCCCACTTTGTTGGAGAGAGGGCCACTAGTTCTGTGAAATACTGGTCTAATAAGTAAAAGCATTCTACCATGAACGTCTGAGAAGCCGTAAAATATCGAGAGTTCCTTGCAAAATTCTGTACTTCCAAGAGGTGTACGTTGGCAAGCTCCACTGTTTCACTTGGCCCGTGTCATTTTGTTAAATGTATATGCATGTTTCATCTTCATGAGGAATTTCAATTAATTGCACGAAACTTTGTGACGATGTTTCCAGTGTGGATGATGGGGATCGACAAGGCAATGAGAAACTTAGAGAAAAGGATTTCCTGTTCTCTTCCCTCTTTCAAAATGATTAATATTCCATGAATATTCTTGGAGGAGATAGAATGCTCTCCAACGCCCAGGAATTATCGGGTTTTGATTAACCAACTTCTTGAAGAATCTCGCAGGGGTTTTTTAATCGAACCACCAACTTTTATCTCATTAGAGAACGATATAATTAATCTAGGCCATTTTTTACCTCTTGAACAATCAACTTTTCAACAGGAGTATAATCAAAATCCATAAAAAGGAGGGGAAACTCGGGATTGTAATAAGATTTTTTATCGACTGAACTTAAGCTCCAGTGTATGAATAATTATCTTTTCGAGGCATCTCTCAGATTATTCGGGACCATATTGCACCAAAGCACCTTCATCCGAGTTCAATCTGATCACAACCTCCAAGTTTCATGTAAATTTGTTGAAATTAGCACTCAAGCCTGGAATTCTCGAGTGAAACATAAAATATCTTGAATTTCCGGTCTACCTCCGCTCTGACAAGGAAGCCAAAAGTAATTGGTTCATTGCGGTGAAACAGAGATTAAATCTGGTACTTCAAGGACGATGTAGGCTGATGTGCTGCCTTTAAATCTTCAGCTCCAGAGGGGGAGTATTGAATTCGGGGATTATCAGTAATAGTGGAAACAGAAGAATTTGTATATTTTTAATCTAGGGAGGTAAGATAAAAGAGTTGTGCCGAACTACCATCAGTGCCGAAGGCGAGGGTGGTAAGCACGTGGTAAGGGTCCTTTATTTTACCTCCAGTGGTTAGAGCCGTACTTTGCGCCTCGGCGTAAGCACAAAGTCAGGTTTGAGAAATGTGAAAATCTCACAAAAAAAACCAAAAAGAGTTTTGTTGGAAAAAGACTGTGCCAAGTCCGTATGATTCCGGTTCGTTCACAAAAAATTAAGAAATCACGAATAAGAAAGCCAAGTCGATATTCGTTCATGTATCACTACAACATACGGTGATTGTCAATCAAAAGAAAAAATAGCGGCAACCACAATTTATCTGGTGAACGTGCTTGGGCGTGTCTAACCAATAATTTTCTATATATTTCTCCCAATTTTACCTTCAGTCAATTTGAGTATTCTCCACTACATTGCCTTAGTTGAATCTTCTTTCTTTAGTGACAATGACCTTCCTCTGGAAGACGTATATGACAGTAGACATCCATTCCTTTCATTCATTCCGGCATTATTATCATTTTTGTATGGAGTCAGGAAATATACATATACTTTGTTCAAACTATGCGGCGTTCATATACTTTCTTTAAGAACATACGATAAAATATAGATTAAATTGGTCTAGAGTCTAATCTCCCTTCATTTCTTCCTCATTCCCAATCATATACGATTCTCTTCAGTGCGAGTAAATCATTAGTTTTGCCACTTAATCTTGTGTAAAATTCCCCCTACAACTCAGAACTCTTTTCCATTTCCATAGTTTTTCCTGTGTTGACCAGTGGCTTAACGAATGGCAATTAGTATGATACATAAACAGGGACACGCCAAGTACGTTCACCAGACAAATTGTGGTTGCCGCTTTTTTTCTCTTTTGATCACCGTATGTTGTAGCGATACATGAACGAATATCGAGTTGGCTTTCTTATTCGTGATTTGTTAAATTTTTGTGAACGAACAATCATATGGACTTGGCACAGTCTTTTTCCACTGAAATTTTTTTTGGTAGTTTTGGTGAGATTTCCCTTCTTTTTGTAGTTTATCCATTGAAATAATTTGTTCATTTTTTCTTACAGTAAATTCATTTATATATCTCTCGTTATTTTTTTTTCATTTTTCAATTAACTTGAAAAAAAAAATCATGCATATATCCAACACTAACAATGGCTACCCCCTCTCCCAATTTTGAGTCAAAACAAAGGATTCCCTGATAATGGCGTGGAGTAATCAAGATGGCCACAGTTAATTTTTGCTAATCAGGATGAATTACTTTTTTTCTTACAAATGTTTTTTTATTTATTATTTTTGTTTGGAAACGACGTAGAAATATTAATTTGATTTTAAAAAATTTTAAAAAATATTTGAAGGGTAGGAAATCACAGTTTTGTTTATTAAGATGGCGTTGAAAGAAGAATTAACACCGGATAAACAACGCCTCGTGGCGTCCACAGGTCGTAAATCATAACAGCAGGCTGTCATTTTCCACTTCCCTCTCCTCATTGATAGCGAGATATCGATTCTCGATGTAAACATCGAGATATCGAGAAAATAATCGAGAATCGAGAACCAAAACAAACGAAGCGAATGACTTGTTTTGGTCAAATCTGGCGAATCTCTATCTGTTATTGTCGGAAATGGGGATTATTAGGAGAGGGGAAAGCCGCTTGGGAATAAGTATAGCGGTAGCTGGCAGTACACACATACGTCCTTGGCACGTATCTCTACCGCGATACTTCATTTTGCGCCCGCCGGGCCGTCAAAGGATTTTTTTTTCAATTGTCAATATTTCCTTATCGGGCAATACAAATGTGAAGATTTTCCTTTCGTTTCAACACTTGTTCATAAATAAATAAATAATTATGACCTAAGGCCAAATAACTTTTCTTTCAATAATTGAAAAGTTTTTCATGACTCATTTCCAAATGTAAAATCGTTTCTGATTCGTTTTAAATTATACTGATCAAATAAAATCATATCAACTCATGTAATGATCTTGATATTCAACCATTTAAAACAAATTAATTTAAAAAAAATACATTTTAAAGATAAACTGCCAGTAAAAACCGAATAAGTGTAACCAATCAACGAAAAATGTTTATACCTTCTCTGTACGAGATAATTGAAAGAATGTTTGCGATTGTTTCTTTTAAATTCACCCTTAGCGGTTTTCACTTTTACTACTCGAACCAGAGCATCACTACCTGGATAAACCTAGATGATACGCGTTAGTAACTACTGTCGGGGTGGTAAGTTATCTCCTCTCATAATTTCTAGCGCAACCTCTACATTATTGTGGTTGTCTTTGTTCCATTTGTGCCGCTGGTTCTGCTCGTTCAAGGATTCTTTACACCATCTTCTCCAAAACGCATGCTGCTTTTTCTGGATCCATTCCCAACATGACAATCAATTGTCAGGAATCTCGCTGAAATCTGGTTCTAGCAAGCTCTTTAATGAATTGCCATTGAGGAAATTACCAGGAGTAAAAACAATTAAATTGTTATGGTTAGAGGATATAGGAGTAAGAGGACGGGAGTTGAGAATAGCCTCGATTTCGATTACAATAGTGCGGTAATGAGCAAGTTAACGGACTCACTGAAGTGCACCAATAATTTTTACATATTAATAAATATTGAAATAATTTAACGCTCTTACAATTTACCATTTGAGTCGGACTCGTCGGGATAAAAAGATCTATACACTGGAAAAAGTGCGAAAGATTGACTATTGGATCACTCGTGAAACAATAGAAAATTCTTAGCTACTAAATTATTAAGTTGGAAATGGATCTCTCAGCAACCTCTACTATATCTCATTTGAGAAAAAACACACCATTGAGTATCTTCGTGAGGTCGGAGTACTGAAATCACACTCTCTCTGTCCGGAGTGCGGTGAACAGATGTACACCGACTACAATCTTAACATATTTCGATGTCAGAGAGCTCGACGAATTATTAACAACAAGAGAAAAAGAGTCCAGATTAGGTGTAGTAGAAAAATGAGCATTTTCAACAATTCAGTGTTGTCTCGGTCGAGAGTACCGCTACCTAATTTATTTAGATTAATATTTACATATATCCATAATGATACCTCCACAATCGAAACCCTTTGTTTTGAATCCAAGTTATCAAAGCAGACGGTTCGAAAGTGGATTAAGAGCATCAACAGTGTATTAACGCGGTGGAACAGCGATTGCCAGGTTTACCGTTTGGGCGGGGTGGGGATGATTGTGGAAATGGACGAACTGAATTACGGTGGGAGAAAGATGAAACTCGGGCGTAAGCCAAAGGTGAAGCAATGGATTTTGGGATTACGGGAGAGGGTATCGGGGATACTTGTGGTCCTCAAGGTCCCCAACCATTCCAGTGAGACTCTAACAGCGATAGTGGAACAACACGTGAAATTCGGATCAACGATTTATACCGATTGTTGGTCGGGGTATTCCGGGTTGACGGATAACTACATCCATTTGCGAGTAAACCATAGTATCATGCATGTAAATTACATGAACGGTGCACACATTCAAGGGATCGAAGGAGTGTGGAGACAGTTTAGACGTCTGTTCCCGAAGTTCGCTGTGAGGATGGAGGGTATTGAGGAGAAATTGAGCAAATTTGTCTTCACATATACTGTCCCTAGGCCGGATAGCCGGGTTAACACCTTCTTCAGGATCTTAGGTAACTACATCAATCCTAATCACGATTAATCTAGCCAATCGCAGAAAATAATGTATTTAATTATTGAATTCTTTGAGAATTGGTCGAACAACAATTATGGTGAAGATTGGGTCTATTGGTTGAGTTCAACGATTAAACTCAAAAAGAGTAGTTGTTCCAACCGTATCATATTCATTTAATTATTTATATTATTGTTATTATATCCATCAATCGTGAATTTAAATTCAATGCCCTTAGAAGGAAGGGCGGAGGACAAATAGATCCTTTTCTTCAATCTATTACCCTTGGACGTTATATGGTTGATGCTTAGGCTCTTCTTTTGGGGTCAAGCATCAGTACGTCCTCGTCGTGATCCTGGGTTAAAAGCCAAATCTGATGCAATTCAAAATAATCGATGTACAGAATGTTATTATAATCTGAGACTTGCTTGAGATAATTTGAAAAATTCGCTTCGCTCAATTGGCGGTTTGGTTGTTGGTGATTTCCGCCTGTTGTTCACTGATTATTTGAAATCTAATTAATAGTACTTGCAATAACCATAAATTTATTATATTATAAATCATAGCAAGGAACTATTCGGATAATTCTGTGAGCCAGCTATAACAGCATATTACCAATAGTGCTGACTAGTTCCAACGTGAAGGTGATGAAGTTATTACGGATACGTTTGACATCATGTTTGAAGAACTTGACACTGGTTTCCTAGAGTCCTCCGAAGTGAGGTGATAAGGGTCAATGAAGTGCCAGGTGATTCCTTCATGGGCAAGATGCTGATGTATCTTGTCATTATGATTTTTGGATTGGAGGAAAGAATACAACTCCTTGATTTCATTGCTGGTTTTCATGTAATTTGTGCCGTTGTCGGAGTGAATATGGATGGATTTTCCTCGGCGAGCAATGAAACGTTTGCGGGCTGCGGTGAAACTCTTGAACAGGTAGTCAGGTCAGCCATTATCTCTAAATGGACAACCTTAACAACTAGGCACAGGAATACTGTAACTCATACCTTTACGTGATCTCAGTTGCGAAATTCGTTCTCCTATATAAAAGGGACCACAATAATCAACTCCAACATTACTGAAGAGTTTGGTCTCTATTACTCTAGATCTCGGAAGATTACTCATTACGTATTCACTCTTTGGTGGATTGGTCTTGACGCAAACCGTGCAGTTTTGAATGATTTTGCGTACTTGATGACGGTCATCGACTAGCCAGTACTTTCTTCGAAGGACATAGTGGTTTGGGCTCCAGAGTGATGATTCGTAATGTGTTCATTTCTGATGAGTAGATTGGTGACATGATGGTCATTTGGAAGGAATAAGGGATGTTTTTGATCGTATGGATCATGAACGTGTTTCAACCGCGCAGCGATGCGTAACAAACCGTTATCATCAAGAAATAGGCTAAACTGGTTACACTTATAAGTGCGTGGCAATTGTTTACTTGTTCTCAAAATTTTGATTGCCACTGAAAATTATGACTCTTGAACGATCTGAATAATTCTCTCATTTGCTTTAATCGATTTTGATGCTCAAATCGGGACTTTCAATTTATTTTTAAAGCGTAAAATGAGAGCAAATAATCTCCTGAGGCGTCCAATCGATGAGTGTTGTAAAAGATAAGGTACGAGGTCCTCATCGTTTCCCACTTCTGGCTGTGCTCGGATGACTGGTGTGGCCTTAATCCTGTTTGTGTTTACTGGATTAGTCAGCAGACATTGCGTATTTCGCATCTCAGGAATTTCAACTGCAATAATGAATTCGCTGCCTGGCCAAGTGTTTCCCTCATCGGAGAGCCACGAAGGTCCCTGTTTCCAGCCAAGATCTTCAGTGGATTCGTTGGGGAATAAACCTCAGATGATGTCATCCACGGGATTATCTTTAGAGCGAACATGTCGCCATTCTATGTCTTAGCCACGAAAACTGATAATTTGTTTGGAGGAATAATCCAGGTTTTGATCCAGTGCATGGCTATCATCAAAACCGACCAGAATATGACTCGATTAATTTTGTGTGTGCGTAGGGGGTAGCGTAGGGGGATTGATGGGCGCGACACGATATTTAGCGCAGGTAAATGCATGTTCCATACTTCTTTTGGCTAGCATTGCAAAAAATAGATCGGAAAGTGATTATTGCAGAAAAAATCACTTTCCGATCGAAAGATGAATCATTCAATTCAGTTAATGCCTGGCGTAATTTATCCACATAGTGAGGATTATGAGAGATATGGCGTCGTCTTAACCCAATTTCGCGATCTCCAAACGATATAGAATCATCCTTCCCATGATAATCATAAGACCAAGGAATCCAAGAGGATCAAAAATTTTGGACACTTCAGATAAATAAATCTCAGTGAAGGCCCAATGTTTTGATCGTTTTGTCCTGGGATATATTCAATTGCAAATTTAGGCTCTCTTCCGGTAGCCCTTGTAGAAACTGAGAATCATTTGAAGCCCATTGTTGTAAATTTTATTGTCCCTTCTGAAGTAAGGCAGTAATGCCATCTCAAAGCTGTCTTGCCTACTCGAAAGTGTCAGCCCCCGATAAGAAGTCATCAACGTATGAATCGTGCTTAAGAATTTTTGCAGCGTTTGGAGATACAAATCTATCATTGGCGGCCAACTAATGAATGCAATGGATGGCTAAGTATGGATCCGCGGAAAGACCAAAATACCGTGTCATTTTCATCCTTATCTTACCACCACATCCGTTGATATTTTCGACTTTCTTCGCGAACTCGGAATTGCAAGTACATTTTCTCAATACCAGCGTTGACGACATGCTGGTGCGTATGAAAGCGAGTTAGCAGAGAAAAAATGTCTTCTTGTATGATGGGCCCAACCATAAGTGTGTCATTGAGAGAAGGAGAATTCTCCCCTTTAGTAGAGCCATCGAATATGACCCGCACGTTTGTAGTGAGACTCGTTTCCGTCACGACTGTGTGGTGAGGCAAGTAGAAACATTTTTCTTCATGGATGTTTTCTGGGGCTTGTGACATCTGGCCCAGGTCAATATATTCTTTCATCATTGCAGAGTATCATTTTTCCAACTCTTGGTTGCGTAGAAATTTACTCATCAAAGATTTGAACCATTTTTTGCAATTTCATGATAATTTCCTAATTGAGTTTTCTTTCCATTGAATGGTAAAGTGAGTACATATCTTTCCATCGCATCACGGGTGGTATGCTCTATAAAATGATCTTCACAGGCTTATTCTTTCTTCGATATATTCCTCGAGATGTTAGTGTCATTCATTGTCCAGAAATTCGTAAATTCATTCTCAACAGAAGTACCGTAAGATTAGACTGGGTATTTTCTGGAGAGTGGTTTCGTCGCCGGTGCGCTTCCTCCCATTATCGAACGGATGGGTTTCTTGAAGAATCATGTCTGGATTAGCGGGGTCATTTAGTTGAATTTGACTTTAGAAAATGGAAGCTAGTGTCTTACCAATAGTTAAAAAACTGTCAGTGGATGCTGGTTCATCGAAAGCTGGATTTGCTAATTGCAAGTGTTTCGGAATGTCAAGATTATTCCGATGTATTTGCTGCATCAGAAACAAATTACTAATCTTTGCGACGGTTACAAAACTGATTGTCCCGGTATATTCATTTCATCTTTAATTCACGGTTGCTGTGACTACGTGATTGATTGAGGAATTAGAGTTAGTCATTTCTTCGATTGACAACTCAAGTTTTTCAAGGGGCAATTTTAATTTCTTTGCAAAACTCTGTCAGAAAGTTTGAACTTGATTCAATATGGTAAGGCAACGGGTGGATTTCTTAGCAACATTTAACACACATACGATTGCAGTGACAATAGCATCTGCGTGGGGAAGAGAGGCGTCGACTCATGGCGACAAAGTCTGGGAGGTTTTCAAATCATCGCCCTGGAAGTGAACTAGGGTATTGTGGAATTTTTGGCACATGGAGCAACGGGCTGCTTTACGGAAACGAGTTCCGTGATTACCTTGGGAACAATTGATGCATAATTTGTCTTTCTCCGGGCAGTATTAATCGCAGTTGAAACATTTAGGACGAGAAATTTCTCACAATTTTCTATCGTATGTTCTTCATTGCATTTTGAACCATTTTTAATCTCTATACCCGTAAGCAGTGTTTGAACCTTATTGCCGTGGTTCCCTTTTTTTAGGTCATTTTGAGAGCTGCTGGAAGTGAGCTTGGTCTCGTAGGAATTTCAAGCGGTCTTCATAACTAGGGATTTTATTGTCTTCTTTTGACTTGTTCTATTCTCTCTCGGTGTCCTTGTCCATCCTTCGCATGAAGATATGACACCTAAGGGTATTCAAAACTTTAACTGTTTCCCCAAGAGGTTTCGTGGCGAGAATCTGCGTCTGGATGTTGTTGATCAATTTGCGAATTTCTTCAGGTCAGCTATTGTTCATCGCTGGGGTATCATAGAGAAGATCACAGTTAAGAAAGATCGTGATACGCGATAGCGTATCGACCAAGAAAAGTGTTGACCCACTGAGCAAAACATCAGGCCGAGACCACCGCGTATCTATACACGACAGAACTTCCCCCTCCACTACCTCTAAATGATTTACAGTCGGTATAACGAAAACGGGATGACAAATCGGGAAAGTGTCGTTAGTTACATTATATAAATCGCCTATGAGCTTTTCAACGATGTAACTATGGTATTTTTTGGATTAACAGTAAAAAAGATACGCGCACTGCAACGAGTTGATATTCACATTCTCGCGATTCACATTATAAACTGTGAGAATCAAGTTGTAACGCTGGCAGCGCCGGTCCAACGGAGCTTCATATCCAACGTTGAAGTGTTACTACCAATGCATTTGAATGTGGGTTGTGATGTTGTTATGGACAACCACAGAAAATGTTTTTCTTCACGTTAAATCACTTATTAGAATGAAATGGAAAATCGACTCGGTGTTCTATTTTGTTTTCTCTCGTCGAAAATTCGAATTTCAGCCCGCCATATCTATATTCATATACGGACCTCGGACATAAAGGTAGTTTATGCACTGTTTGTGAGGTTATCGGTTTATGTTTGGAATGTGACAAAAGGGAGATATCTCGAAAATATTGTGTGATCAAGTATTAAATGTCCGTGAATAGTTAAATTCGGAAAGAAAATATTTATTTTTCGCCGAGTGTAACAGAAAATGTTTTCATTCCGTGGAAAAACATTCACTAAATTAAGTGAAATGCGAACAATTTTGTCATTATTTAGGAAAAATTAGTAGGAGACGGTGGGATTAAATGGACACTTTGAACCCTTTCCAAAATGTTGATGTCTTATTTAAGTGCTGATGAAATAATTTTTTTTTTAAAATTAAAGTACAGTCAGCCCCTTTGTAATAAGCTTAGACTGAGCTCAATCGATAAATTTGTTTTTTGGTTATAAATATTGAAATAAGAAGTCAGAAGAGTCCATTCCACCCAATGTTTCCCTAATGTTTTTAAAAACAAAAAAGAACAAAAACACATGTTTTCAAAAAGAATTCTTTGGGAATAGTTTGTTCGACTATTACTGTAAGGAAATCAGTTCATCTCCCCATCTTTTTCTTCCGGAGCATTTATTGATATCACGAAAAATAAGAGAAATAAAAAAAAANACGACAGAACTTCCCCCTCCACTACCTCTAAATGATTTACAGTCGGTATAACGAAAACGGGATGACAAATCGGGAAAGTGTCGTTAGTTACATTATATAAATCGCCTATGAGCTTTTCAACGATGTAACTATGGTATTTTTTGGATTAACAGTAAAAAAGATACGCGCACTGCAACGAGTTGATATTCACATTCTCGCGATTCACATTATAAACTGTGAGAATCAAGTTGTAACGCTGGCAGCGCCGGTCCAACGGAGCTTCATATCCAACGTTGAAGTGTTACTACCAATGCATTTGAATGTGGGTTGTGATGTTGTTATGGACAACCACAGAAAATGTTTTTCTTCACGTTAAATCACTTATTAGAATGAAATGGAAAATCGACTCGGTGTTCTATTTTGTTTTCTCTCGTCGAAAATTCGAATTTCAGCCCGCCATATCTATATTCATATACGGACCTCGGACATAAAGGTAGTTTATGCACTGTTTGTGAGGTTATCGGTTTATGTTTGGAATGTGACAAAAGGGAGATATCTCGAAAATATTGTGTGATCAAGTATTAAATGTCCGTGAATAGTTAAATTCGGAAAGAAAATATTTATTTTTCGCCGAGTGTAACAGAAAATGTTTTCATTCCGTGGAAAAACATTCACTAAATTAAGTGAAATGCGAACAATTTTGTCATTATTTAGGAAAAATTAGTAGGAGACGGTGGGATTAAATGGACACTTTGAACCCTTTCCAAAATGTTGATGTCTTATTTAAGTGCTGATGAAATANCTCTCGTCGAAAATTCGAATTTCAGCCCGCCATATCTATATTCATATACGGACCTCGGACATAAAGGTAGTTTATGCACTGTTTGTGAGGTTATCGGTTTATGTTTGGAATGTGACAAAAGGGAGATATCTCGAAAATATTGTGTGATCAAGTATTAAATGTCCGTGAATAGTTAAATTCGGAAAGAAAATATTTATTTTTCGCCGAGTGTAACAGAAAATGTTTTCATTCCGTGGAAAAACATTCACTAAATTAAGTGAAATGCGAACAATTTTGTCATTATTTAGGAAAAATTAGTAGGAGACGGTGGGATTAAATGGACACTTTGAACCCTTTCCAAAATGTTGATGTCTTATTTAAGTGCAGATGAAATAATTTTTTTTTTAAAATTAAAGTACAGTCAGCCCCTTTGTAATAAGCTTAGACTGAGCTCAATCGATAAATTTGTTTTTTGGTTATAAATATTGAAATAAGAAGTCAGAAGAGTCCATTCCACCCAATGTTTCCCTAATGTTTTTAAAAACAAAAAAGAACAAAAACACATGTTTTCAAAAAGAATTCTTTGGGAATAGTTTGTTCGACTATTACTGTAAGGAAATCAGTTCATCTCCCCATCTTTTTCTTCCGGAGCATTTATTGATATCACGAAAAATAAGAGAAATAAAAAAAAAACAATCATTTCATTATTTTTATCATTGAAGGAGCAACGAGCTGCTTTACAGAAACAAGTTCCGTGATTACCTTGGAAACAATTGATGCATAATTTGTCTTTCTCCGGGCTGTATTAATCTCACTTGAAACATTTAGGACGAGAAATTTCTTACAATTTTCTATCGTATGTTCTTCATTGCATTTTGAACCATTTTTAATCTCTATACCCGTAAGCAGTGTTTAAACCTTATTGCCGTGATTCCCTTTTTTTGGGTCATTTTGAGAGCTGCTGGAAGTGAGCTTGGTCTCGTAGGAATTTCAAGCAATCTTCATAACTAGGGCTTTTATTGTCTTCTTTTGATCTGTTCCATTCTCTCTCGGTGTCCTTGTCCATCCTTCGAATGAAGATATGATACCTAAGGGTATTCAAAATTTTAACTGTTTCCCCAAAGTCCCTGGTGTCCACTTTGAAATCTCTCTCAGACGCTCCACATACTTCCTGTCCCACTCAGTGATTCTCCCCATCTTTTTCTTCCGGAGCATTTATCGATATCACGAAAAATAAGAGAAACAAAAAAAAACAATTATTTCATTATTTTTATCATTGAGTATTGCCTTTTTACCCTATCCTAAAGTATTTATTCCTTTGAAGACCGATTTTCTTAACACAAACTATACCGCCGACGCGACTGGGATTTGAACTCGGGATCATATGATTACTAAACATAACGCCCTAACCACTAGACTGCCGCGCGATTCTCATATACAGGGTGTCCCATAGTATGTGACAAAAGTAAATTGCGAATAACTTGAATACGGTTAAGTGTAAATAATTGTTGTTTTTTTTATTGTACACAGAACATTCGGCAAATTATAATACAATCCCTCCCAAGTGTCCGCCATCACTTATACTACAGCACTCTATCCTACGCTCGAAGCTGGTATAGATGCGCTGTATTATGTTTTCATCAATAGCTCGGACAGCATCCCTAATTGCGTCTTGCAACTCTTCCACAGTTGTCGGATGCTTTTCATAGCACTTGTCCTTGAGCAAACCCCACAGGCAAAAATCACAGGGATTTAAGTCAGGACTGTAAGGCGGCCATTCCATGCCCCCATGGGCATACTTAGGGTAACCTAAACCTAACACACGAGTGCCGTAAACGGAAAAAAGTGTTTCAAATACTCCACTAGTCCTGTGTGGGGCGGCACCATCTTGCATGAAGTAGAAATTCTTGACTAATTGAGTTTTTCGTGTCCAAGGAAAGAAGTTCTTTTTCAAGAACCCACAGTAAATGTCAGCATTAATTGTCCGACTCACGAGGAATTCAAGGAAAACACCCTTTATAGTAACTGCCGTCCATGCAGTAACTTTTTTCGGGTGTGAGGACTTGGTTTCAATGATGTGAGGTGACTCAGTCCCCCAAAAGCGAAAATTTTGTTTATGTCGCGCCGTGCAATAAGTCGAGTTTATCGCACGCTGCGCTTCGCGCAGCCTGCTCAAAACTCGACTTCTGCACGACTTGACATAAAATATTATAGAGCACTCGGTAATAAATTTTGTTTTCAACGAATGTGTAGTTTACAGGCCGAGCCGAAGGCGAGGTCTGTACACACATTCGTTGAAAACGAAATTTGTGCCCTTGTACTCTAATGTACTATTATTTACTAAGCCACCTAAGTAGAAATGTGCTCCGCCAGAGAAGATGATATTCTGTGCCTTCATCCCCTTGGATTCAAAAAGATTGTAAAGTTCTTGGCAAAATTCCACACGACGAACCATCGCTTCTTCAGTTAAAAATTGATGTACAGAAATTTTGTAGGGATGGAAGTTTAAAAACACTTTTAAGATACGGTGAAGTGAAGTTCTCGAGACTTTCAAGGTTTGGGAAGCCTTCCGAAGAGTATCATTTGGATATTTTTTGAAATGTTCTTCAGTTGTGCGGATAACCTCATCTGTGGTTACAGTAGGTGAAGGGCCAGGATTCTCATGCCTCCTATCGTCTAGTGTACCGTATTGATCAAATTTCGCAATTAACCTGAAAATACCCATGAATTGGTCGAAAAAGGCGTAAATCTTCAAAAAAAAAAAAGAAAAAAAAATTTTGGTTATCTAGTTCATTCACTCTATTTACCGTCTGAGACTTGAATCAGACACTCCAGTGTGTGTGCCATACTTAGAATGAAATGTTCTATTGCTTATTATGAAATGTTCTTATTGCTGGAGTAGTTGAATCTCCTCTTCGGTAATATGATTTGATGAGGAATGTTTTTTGTTCAATGGTTAGGTTTTCCATTTTAGTGTTCTAATTCGCGAACGACTGAAGTATGGATGAAATTTGCGGAGAGTCTCCACTTCAACCATATATTAGACTTTAGATTGCGCTGTCACCTTGCGGTATACAACGCAATTCACTTTTGTCACGTACTATGGGACACCCTGTATGTAATTTCGTATTGTCGTTATGAGTGGTTTGGCCAATCATTGATAGTTTTGTACCCTCAAAATTCTTATTCTGTTGAGACTTCTCAGGTTATTCCTTCATCATTTAAAGGATTATGGACGGAGAAAATTCAACAGAAAAATGTAATGAATTTTACAGAAAACTCAACTGGTTTTCTGTTGAATTTTTATTTGTTTTTGGCAGATTGCATTTAGAAATTCTGCAGCTTAGCAGTCTTTTTCTTCTTTAATTGAAATTTTCAGTGGAAAATCATTCATTGAAAACATCGATGGAATTCACATTTTTTATTCAATTTGTTCTATTGACATATTTTCTATAGAAATTTCTCGATTCAAATTTTCTTGATTCAAAGTTTCTTCTTCCAAAATTTTACTGAATACTTTTTCATTTTGTATTTAACTCTGTAACCAATACTAAATAAAAAACTATATACTATTGGTTATCAGTCCATAAAATTGTATTAAGTATTTAGTTTTCTTCTAAATATTGAATGAAAATAATCAAAATTCAATAAATTATCATGTATTAAATGGGAGAGTATTCCAGAAATAAACTAGAAAACGGAAATTTCTCATGATTGATCACTTGAGCATTCGCATCTACAAGCCTGAGAAGACTCGAGATGGCTTCAAATCGATTTTTTTCAAATTTATTAAAAATGGCGGTTTTAATAATAGGGAGCGGGTTTTATATGGGGAAGGGGTGTAACATAAGGATTCTATAGAAGGGGGGAGGCGGGTTAATGAGAGTAAAAAATATACAAGAGAGTAAAAGTGGGAGAAAAGAATAAGGATCAGTCGTGTAGATAAAAAATAAGGGTCCCAAGAATGGGGGTCAGAAACAACGGTCACAGCTGAGGGTCACAAGGGTCTGGCGTAAGAATGGGAAATACGGGTTAAAAAGACAGGTCTCGAGAGTTGGACGTGAAGGTCACAATTAAGAGTAGTCATGAGTTTCGAAATGAAGGTTCCAAGCTGAGGGTCACGAGGGTCAAATGTAACAGCAAAAAATGAGCGTCAGATATGAGGGGGAAAAATGAGGAACACAAGAATAAGATTCAGAAATAAGAGTTCAAACTAACCGTGACAAAAATGGAAATCAAAAACAAGGGTCAAACTAAGGGACAGGCGTGAGTGTCCAAAATAAGCGGGAAAATGAGAGTAATAACGGTTATGAGTGGGGGTCAATCACGAAAGAAGATCCTCAGAAATATGATGAGGGTGTAGAAATTAGGGAAAGAAGTCAGAATATTAAATAAGGATCACGAGGATCAGGTGCAAGAGTCAGATATAATTGCCCAAAATAAGAGTCGGAAACTGTGATCAAATTTAAGGGTCACGAGCGTCTGGGGTGAGAGTTAAGAATGAGGGTCAGAAATGAGGGTCAAACATAAAAGCAGAGTCATAAGGGTTAATTTTTTTTGCTGATCTGGACGTTCCATGCAATTTCCTATCGTTTGGGCTATACTTTTTTTTCAGTTCAGAAAGTTTTCAGCCTTATGACCCAAAAATTCAAATCCTTATGATCCTTCAACAAGGGTCGAAACTAAGGGTAAGGAGAGCCAGGCGAAATTCGTGAATTAAATAAAGCATGTCTCAAACAATAATAAATTGCATGAAACGTTTAAATATGCAATAAAATTTTAGGATTATAAGGGTCAAAACTTTTGAACTAAAGAAGAAGTGTTTTGAACGATCGAAAATTGCATGACATGTCCAGATTTGGAATAATATTTTGGGGTCATGCGGGTCATTAAGTTCAAAATTTTAGGGTTATGAGGGTTCGAATTTCAGGGTCATAAGATCATAATTTTTTTGCGCTAAAAAAAGTATGTTTAAAACGATAAGAAATTGCATGGAACGTGTAAATCTCCAATCAAATTTAGGGTTACAAGATTGAAAACTTCAATGGAAAAAAAAGTATATCTCAAACGATGGAGAATTGCATACCCATCAAGATCTCCAAAGAAAAAGTTTCACCATCATGACCCTTATGACCCATTACTTCCATTTTTGGCTCTTATGTCTCATCTTTATGTCTAACCCTCACGCAATCTGACTCGTTATTTTAGATTTGATCATTGTTTCTGACTTAAATCTTTAACATTATAGCAGACCCTTACACCTGACCCTTGTGACTCTTAGTTTTGACCCTTACTTTTGACCTCCATTTTTGTGACGATTAGTTTAGACTCTTATTTTTGAATATTATTCTTGTGTTCCTTATATCTCCCCCTTACATCCGACGCTAAATTTTTCTGTTACATTTGACCCTCGTGATCCTTAGCTTCGAACCTTCATTTCGAACCTTATTATTGCTCTTAATTCTGACCCTCACGCCCAAATCTCGTTACGTTTCATTTTGAGCCGTATTTCGCACTCTTACGCCAGACCCTTGTAACCCTCAGTTGTGATCCTTGTTTCTGACCGCTATTCTTGTAACCCTTATTTTTTATCCACACCTGACCCTCATTCTTTAGTCTCACATGGGACCCTCGTAACGCTCAGTTTTGATCATTGTATATTTTTGACTGTTATTCGCCTCCCCCCCGCCGCTCATATAATAGATCCCACAAGTTACGACCTCCCCCCCTTCTGCCAAAATTTTCATTGTTAAAAATGGAACATTAAATACTAAATACTAAGTACTAAATATTTAAATAAATGAGTATTTAGTATTTAGAGGAGAGCTAAATACTAAATATTTGACTATTTCGTATTTTCAGTACTGCTATTTATTGAATGACGGATTATTCAGTATTTGAATTGGCATTTAAAGAGAAAAGTATTTAATTTTGCTCATCATTGTTCTATTGAAATTCTGCGGTTCAAACTTTGTACAATTTTTTGTTTCGTTTTTTCAAGTCGAAAAATTCCTATAGAAAATGTTTTAATAGAAAAAGTCTTATAGAACGATGAAGTTCTACTGATTTTTCCTATAAAGAAGCTTCTATTTAACATTTTGTTTATTTAGCAGCCCATTTTTTTCAATAGAATCAGTCGAACACTAATAGAATTCTCAATACAAGTTTATTAGAAATCCAATAGAATTTTCTGTAGAATTCGCTGGATTTTCCTGTGAAATTTTTTCATGCATGATGTCCAAAATATCGTTCAAAATTAGAATATAATCAGTATTGGCCTTTAAATTTTTGGATTCTGAATGGAAGCTTTGTAATTATTAGTTTGAATGAGCTTTCTATTTCGCCTGGAAATAATGAAAAATGTCATAGCGCATCTGAGAATTAATTGGACGACGTTTGAACAAACATTTGAAATTTTGGTTATTAGTTGTCGTTTCGTTGTTCGTTTCTCTCTTTGAAAAATACGACTGCAACTGAACCAATTCATATTAATTAATGTTGATTTTCAATGCAATCAGCATTTTTCATTTGAAAAAAAAACGGAGACTCGAACTTGAAAACTCTGTAGCCGCAGGCAAGCGCTTTACGCGCTCGGCCACGACGATATAACAATAATTGAAAAATTCGGATCTTGTATAAAAAAAGGAATTCACCTTTTGCGAGTAGAGTTATTAAGAGGATTAAAAGAGGTCTAGGAGGGAAATAGGTGAAAGAGATCACCGGACTAAAAAAATGGTGGAGAGTGAATAGAGTACTCGCATCTCCGAAACAGAGCATCAATGGAGGCCCCGTCGGTCAGGGAAATCAAAAAAAGAATGAAAGGAGAATTCCGATCCCAGAAAGAGTTTGCAATGAGACCTAGGAACTCAAAAAAGGTCTTATATTGCGACTCGGGATGTGATCTCCATCAGCTTCCAATGTTAAAATTTCCTGTTCAATGTTTACCAAATTAGCTATGCCTTCATTATTCTTTGGTAGACTCCGATTGATCGTGTGGTTATTCCCAAAAAGTCCTGTCATTCTGAGGGGATCTGTTGATCTGGTAATTTTGCCTTTGAGTAGGCCGCGAGTTTGGATGAGAATGACACTTTGGATGAGAGTCTGGCTTTGCGAGATTTAATTAATTCAACCATCATGATCGAGATGTGAAAGAATTTTAGGGGAAATTGAGGAATATGAGGTCTAACGATCCCGAAATATAATGAACTATCTTTCGGTCTTTCGACTTTTCATTTTGTTCCTTTTAGGTCACTCGTCGTTAGCAACCGTACCGGAGGACAGATTGATGTGCGAAGGTGTATACCTAGGCCTTACACCTCAGGAAAGGGGCAACATAATATAAATTCGACTATCGCGTCAGTTACCTGGTACACAAATAGATGGGTTCTTTCTTGTATCAAGTTGACTGTAAGCATACTTCCACCCACGAACGTGTTTACCTCCTTCTCCCTCTATTTTCTAAGATACAAGTAGTGAATTTTAAAGTGATTTGAAGTTCACCCAATTCTTCTCACTAAATAAACATACATTGATAATTAACAATGAAGAAAGCAAAGAGCCAAAGTCAGACGTAAGGGTAATACCCTCCCTAACTTTCAAGCATTTCCACCAATTGAAAATATGTCAGTGGGCCTTCAGAACCCCAACCATATAAATCGTATTTACGTATCCCTCAGGATCAACTATTCATATTGATCCAAATATAAACCCGAGTTGTCGAATTTCCAATTAGTTATTTCCCTGGTTCTGACCTTCTGCTATTTCCCTAGTTGTGTCGGCTTACTGATGTGGTCTTCCGCTCAGAGCCAACCACCTTCGGTTGCGGAAGTCTCGACCATCGCTGTTTCGAAGGGGGGTGGGGAGGAGAAGGAGGAAGAGGAGGGTGAAACACTAAGACATGGTTTAAAACCCAAGCTCTCACTGGGATGCAGATGAGGTAGAGTAAAAGTACAGTCAAGGCGCTTAAGATAAATGTACCTATGCTCGTCCCTGTCTCTATGCTCGTGCAGATATCATGAGCTATCACATTCTAATCATTTTCACATTCCCAAGAGTCTATCAAGAGTGAACTACGATTGGAGTTATTATTTTAATTAATACGGAAAGTTACAGATACCAATGAAGAGTGATTTATTGAAGAATAAGAGAGAAAAATCCCATCCACATTAACTGGTGCTACGATAGAGTGAATTCTTAAGCCGCAAGTTAAGAAACTCACAATTTTAAAATGCTGATATTTCCGTCATAATAGTTGAATGGGACTAAAAATTCCTTGACTGACGTTTCGGATGATTAAAAAAACAATAAGAATGCACAAATTATAGTAATATCTTAATATTTTACAGAAATATCGGCAAATGTCGGTATTAAAAGAATAGGTACAACGTAAATGGCATTGATCTTATGCTCGTTTTACAATCAACTGTCAACTGGTAACGGACTAAACGGATGAAAAAATCATTTAAAAATTTGGACTGTCTAAATGAAATATAATTTTGTGCCTCGAGATATTTTTTAATGTTGTTTTATCCCAAATAGTATACTCACGATGTAATTTGTTCAGATGTGACTTTTCCATATCATTCAAATTACGAGACGAGGATAGAGACATGTGTCAAACGTGCCTGGGGACAAATGACCGAGCGTAGGGACATGGGACTTTCCACGTTTATGGACGATTATTCATTAAAAAATAGTAATTATCATTTTTAATATAAGTGAATTCTAATTCTGAAGTTTTAACTTTGTGATTTTTAATTTAAAACATCGCATCTTTACATTCATTTCAATAGAAATATTGGACTAACGATATGTTCATCTTAGCTACACGAGGGTAGGATCATTTACCTTAGTTACCGGAAATTTTCGAAGTCATAAACGGCCAACGCATCATCCAGCCACCTGCGTCTCTCTACAACTAAAGTTTGCCCATTTCAGTTATTCGTCATCATTTTATGGTTCAAATGTGACAGTTTGAGACCTAAAAACTACGAAAAGTTATGTAAATAGCTTCGATAAATGTTACTCCAACCTTTCAAGACATTTTAGTACTTCGAACATGATGAGAACATTCAGTTAATGGCCGGCTGCTCCCGAGTAATTTCAATCAAACAGAAGTAGATATATCCGCTCTATGGAAATGGAATTTCTCATAATACAACTGAGTACATAAACATTCGTCTTGAGTTATAAGAGTTGTGAAGAGTTTTGAAATTCAAAGTATTTCAATAAGTGTTTCAAATTCGCGAGAATGCCATTTGTAAGTTTATACTATCGAGGAAATTTCGCAATTAACGTTGTGCATGAATTATATCGAGAATGTAATGAGAAGGAGTGGGCAGAAGGTGAGTGTGATGAGGAAGTGAGGGAGGGGAAACGAAACTTTAATGGGTCAGAAAGGTGAGCGAGATCCCCCCCTCCGCCTTCCAGCGAACAGCCCGCAAGACGCTATTATCTCCGCCACTATGGGAATAGGAGCTACTCTTAGTGCTGAGTTTAATTCAAGCACCCTCACCATAGAGTATTTACTAGACCTAGTGGGACATCCCAACCGCTGTCAGTCTGACTGAGAAGTACAGCAGTGTAACATGGAGTGAGAGTGACAATCTATGTTTCTTTTACTCATCAACACGGTACTTCTTTCTTTTATTCATGCTTCTTTTGCTAATTTTCAAACTCCATGTAGGATGTCTTGTGAAGTTCGCGATGGTAGGAAGAAGTAAAAAGTTTCACAGTTGGTGGATAACTCTGCGAGTAGTGAAAGATATTATGCATCAGCCACGCCGCAGTATGACTTTGTTGCATTCCCATGGGAATCAGAGAAACTAGAAAAATCTGTGGACGCAATAAGTTACATTCGACGTGGAGTTGAAGGAAAATAACATCAACAGATTCCTCCATCAATTTTAATTAATTCCGTTATTTATCCAGTCGGAAAACATTCAGTGCTCCGTCTGATTTGAATTAAAAACATCTGAATTCATTGAAAATTCCAGCAATTTCTCTTCATTTCCTGTAGCAATTTTCATGGAGAAATAATGAATCAAAATTATTCATGCGGTATTGAAAAAACAATCGAAGTGTAAATACAGTTGATACCTAACCATCTGAGTTAGGTAAAAAACTTTCCACCACTTATTGAAATATTCATGCTGACTCAGCTGACTCATGTTGATTTGTTTTGGAAAGGTGGCGCTAGGTCCCAGTCCCACTGGGCTATTGTGGCCTCCTCCGCATCTCCGAATTTCAGAACTTGTGCATATCGTCTCACTATTCCCCCTCCCCCCACCCTTCCCGTTTAAAACCGTACTGAATTATCAAAATCAAAGATATTTTTCGACCGGTATACTGAACATCTGTATTATTCCTTGGGCTATTTCACTCGGTCAACAGGTGCTCAATTGACAGAGCACCTGTCCGGAAAACAGAAGATGTGGGATCATACACCACTTGTGTTCGAGCCCGTGTGCCTCCAAATTTTTTAATTTGTGCATTGATAATTATTCAATTATTTCCCTCATATAGAGGTCCGGAAAGTCGATGGATAGCATACAGCATCTCGCTTTCCAAGTAATTTATACCTTAACTAGGGGGCTCGGCCCCCTGCTCGCTTCGCTCGCCAACCCCGGGGGGGCTTCGCCGCCCCGCTCGCTTCGCTTATATATAAATATATATAAAATCACCCTGTGACCTGTCAGGATTGGGTTGGCTTGAGTCACATCAGGTCACGTCAGGTCGGTTGGGGTCACGTCGGCTCGGGTCACGTCGGATCGACTCGGATCACGTCAGGTCGGCCCCAGGACCACATCTGTGTCGTCCCAGGGCTGCATCAGTGTCGCCCCAGGGCCGCATCTGTCCCCACAGGGTCGGCCCAAGCGTCGCCTGAATTTTGAGCGTCGCCTGAATTTTTGGGCTTATTTTTTTATTATATAGAGAGAAAACATCTAAGGTTGAGAGCTGCGAACCTCACCGGATTTAAGGAGAGATGTTTTGAGTGCGGGAAATATGGACACCTCGGCCGAAACTGCCCGGGCAAGGGTAAGGGCAAAATGTGTTACAGTTGTAAAGGCTACGGACACATAATGAAGGATTGCCCAAACTCAGGTGAGACAAACAACAAGTCAAAAGTTAAAATAAGACACACCAGTTCGCGGGGAAATATTTTACGTGGATTTGGGCGTGGTGGTGGGTCATTGAAGAGAAAGTCAGAGGGTTTAGGTGCGAATGATCCAAAAAGCGCTAAGAGGGGGAAATACTATAACCTGAAGGGCAAAGGAGACAACAAGTACACGAAGCCCAAGTGAAAAGCCTCATAAGGAGGGCTCAAGCAAAACCTCAGAAGGAGACTATAAAGAGAAGGGTGAGTTAGATTCGAATGAGACAGGAGAGTGTATGGAAGTGGATGATGTACTTTGTGAATGTCAGGCATTGCACGTAGGTGTTTGTTTTGACAAAGACAAATTTATTACCGAATTCCTAGCAGATTCTGGTGTTGCGGAGCACTTAACAAATGCGAAAATAATTTTCAAGTCCCTCGACGAACAAAGTAAAGGCGTGATAAAATGCGCGAATAAAAATAAACAAGGGGATTTGAGAACGGAGGCAGTAGGCCAGGTAGAAATCGAATTGTTAAACGGTGAGAAATTTGAAGTAGATGAAGTAATATTTGCTGAGGTCCTTCAGGCTAACTAACTGTCTCTAAGACGATTCGCAGAGATGGGTCTTGCGAAATATCTAGATGATCAGAAAATAGATATCTTCAATCCAGAATCAAACGAGTCATTTATCTCAGGCGTGCATAGAAAACCATATTGGATATTAGATTTCGAAGTAAACAAGTACAGTCGATTCAATAGAAAACTACAGAAAAGTACAACTAAACGAGTTATAGCCAATATGGTAGGTGGTGAAATAGAGGTGAGAAAACACATGATGCGAAGTGTCACAGCCAAACAGAATGAGGTTTCGTCAATAGAAACTCCAACTGATAGTTGTGGTCTAACGTACCATCAATTGTAAAAATGCGAACTCATTTAACCTGCTCTATAACATTAGATTATAACAACATTTCGCAGCCTTCGCCGGGAGTATGTTACATCGTAACATCTGCGAAGGTTTGAGGCTGCGTTCACATGCTGGTGACAAGTGGTGGCAGCACCTTACGGGCGCCGTTTTCGCTAGTATGCGCCCGCGCCAACGGTTACAGATAGGCGATCAATGGTGGCAGCACCTAACAAGCACCTTCTCTCGATGGTGTGTGCGCGCGCCGACGGACGCTATGGCGTCAGTTAGTAAAATCCAACACTGAAGCGTGTGTGGATTGCTAATAAAAATCCATATTTTACCGAGTCATCTCGACTTTAAACCCAACAAAACCAACAAAATCAACAACTTAAAATAGTTAACAACAAATCTAGTGCACTAGTGAATCGAAATTCAAAGGAAACGTGGCTATGAATTAACGATCAAACAAACGAACAATCAACGGCAAGAAATCACACGTTTTCGTGTCCCCACGTGGCACAGAAGCCACGCTTTCAAGGACGCAATCAACGATTGCGCCAACTAACCCCCAAATTAGCCTGCGTTATTAAGTTTTTAGTGTAGGTTAAATATTTATATGTATGGAGACGTGCTAGCCGTTGTCGCTAACCGTTAAACAACTAAAAAATATACTGTGTTGTATGTATGTGTGTGTGAATACACGTGTGTCACCGCCATTCGCAGTGAACCCTCCTCGCCTTAAAATAAGAAATGTCTTGCATAAGCTAAGAGTCGCTTCCTTCCGATCTTTCCTTCTAGGTAGAAACACTTAATACCTCGCTTGTCGACAGAATCAAAGATTTTTATAATTATATTCGAGAATTTTTACTTAGAAGAGGAAACGTAACCTCAGTGTAACGTGACCCTGTGTGAGAATCTATTTATTTATTTATTCATTTCATATTTGTGTAGGTGTTCATTTATCTAGTTTTAACTACAAATGAGAAAATTGTTGTTACATGTGTTCTACGTTACAAAATCAGTTTTCATCTTTGTCAAAGATACGTATAGTTTTTAATTATACTGGAATAGCGCGTAGGTCTGCGAAAGCTCGTGTCAGACAATGGGCATGATATCTTCTGGAGAGCAACTGTTGGTCATGCTGTAACTCCATTGTAACCAAGCCTGAAGGCTTATTCAATTAATAAATACATACATACACACTAGGGGACATACAGCTGAGGTATTGAAAAAGTTAAGCGCGGAATTCCAACTGCCAATTCCTGATACTCCAGAACACAATGGAGTCGCTGAACGATACAACCAGACAATCCAGAAAAAGGTGCATGCCCACATGTTCGACGCGAAATTGCCGAACAATATGTGGCTCTGTCTGCCGCTGTATATAGGTTCAATCGAACTCCTCGTAAATCTAATGAGATGACAACTCCACTGGAAGAGTTTCCGCCGGGACATAGCTTTGATGTGAATCAGATTAAGAGATGTGGAAGCCTAGCGTACATGAAAGTACAGAGAAAGGTAGGACCGAAATTCAAGGCAGAAGGTGCGAGAGGTCATTCTGGTTGGATATACTCCAACCGGATACATACTACTAACACCAGAAGAAGGAAAATTCTACGAAAGTAGACACGTAAGATTTAACGAGAAACAGGTCTATGGTGATGGGTACAAGAAAGGTGAGATTAAGAACCTCCCAGAAGTTCAAGAAGGGACAAACAAAGACAAATGGTTTGTAGAATTTGAAAAAGATGTGAACGATTTGAATGAAACGTCCAAATCGGAAGGAGATACGAAGAGAAAGAGGGACAGACCAAGGAAGGAAACCCCAAGTCTTAAGGTATGCAAACCTGCAGGGGAGTCAGTGCAGGATTCAAGCTTTGAAGATTTGCCAATCCATGCGAGCTTGAAAGCCGGAGTATTTCTGGCTTGTTTGTCACAAGTTGAGAATGGACTGAATCTGGACGAGTCTACTGATGAGGTCGACCATTTTCTTCTTGCCAGTATTAATTCAGATCCAATTAACTATAAACACGCGATGCAAAGAAAAGATAACAGAAGTTAGATACTGGCGGTAGAAGAAGAGCTTAAATCAATAAGTAAAAATAAAGTGTAGAAAATTATAGAACAATCGATTAGTAATCAAAATGGACAGATGGCTAACATAATTGACTCTAGGTGGGTATTTACACGAGTCCATAATTAATTGAACCTTGCAGATAGCGTAACACCCGTTTAACTGCAGCCCAATGAACATCTTGGTAGCTTTCATTTTATTGAGACAAACGATTCATGGTGAACGCAATGTCCGGTCGCGTACCAACAGCCAGATACATCAGCGAGCCCACCAGCTGTCGATACGGCCTTTCCTTCTGCTCTTGTTTACTCCTACGTACTCCAGAAATCAACTTCGCGGTGGCATCAGCTGGTATCCCGATCGGCTTCGATTCTGCCATGTTGAACCTCCTCACGATGTCTTGAGTATATTTCCTCTGCGTTCGAAATTCAGGGCAGAAGGTGCGGGAGGTCATTCTGGTTGGATACACTCCAACGGGATATATACTACTAAAACCAGAAGAAGGAAAATTCTACGAAAGTAGACACGTAAGATTTAACGAGAAACAGGTCTATGGTGATAGGTACAAGAAAGGTGAGATTAAGAACCTCCCAGAAGTTCAAGAAGTGACAAACAAAGACAAATGGTTTGTAGAATTTGAAAAAGACGTGAACGATTTGAATGAAACGTCCAAATCGGAAGGAGAGACGAAGAGAAAGCAGGGCAGACCAAGGAAGGAAACCCCAAGTCTTAAGGTATGCAAACCTGCAAGTGAGTCAGTGCAGGATTCAAGCTTTGAAGATTTGCCAATCGATGCGAGCTTGAAAGCCGGAGTATTTCTGGCTTGTTTGTCACAAGTTGAGAATGGACTGAATCGGGACGAGTCTACTGATAAGGTCTACCATGCTCTTCTTCCCAGTATTAATTCAGATCCAATTAACTATAAAGACGCGATGCAAAGAAAAGATAATAGCAGTTGGACACTGGCGGTAGAAGAGCTTAAATCGATGAGTAACAATAAAGTGTGGAAAATTGTAGAACGACCGGTTAGTAATCAAAACTAGGAGGCTAACATAATTGACTCTAGGTGGGTATTTAAACGCAAGATAGAAGCGAGACTGGTTATACGGAGCTTTAAAGATCGAAATGTTTACGAGTTGAGAGAAACATATGCACCGGTATCGCGAATGCACTTGGTTAGGGCTGGATTTGCTATCATTAACAAATACAACTTAGACACCTGCCAATTAGACGTGAAAACAGCATTCCTCAATGGTGAGATAGATGAGGAAATCTACATGGAGATCCCAGAGGGGACTCATCGCTCAGATCAGAAGAGAGAGACCAAGCTGTGCAAATTAGAGAAAGCTCTCTATGGACTTCGAATAAGTCCAAAACGGTGGATTGAGAAATTCACTGAAGTG
This sequence comes from Diachasma alloeum, assembly GCF_001412515.2. Classification (NCBI taxonomy): domain Eukaryota; kingdom Metazoa; phylum Arthropoda; class Insecta; order Hymenoptera; family Braconidae; genus Diachasma; species Diachasma alloeum. The sequence continues at coordinate 109,615 of NW_021680610.1, read as the reverse complement.
GCACTGGGTGTGGGCCTCGTGAACTCTGATCTTAAGCCGTGTCTGTTTTTTTGGAGCAGTGAGGAAAAATGTCTAATTCTACTATTATACGTAGATGATATAATTATGGCGAGTAACGATAAAGATAAATTAGATGAGGTTAAAATTAAACTGAGTTCAGAGTTTGAAATGACAGTAATGGGCGAGCCAAAAGAGTTTCTGAACATTTCAATAAGACGAGATGGAGAGAATCGTATATTAAAAATGAGTCAGGAAAAATATATTAAAAAGATACTAATAAAATACGGTTTCGAGAAATCACATCTAACCACGAAATCGCCTCTAACCACGAGCGAAAAATTGGAGAGTCGGTCATTAATGGGAGTTTTATAGTACGGCCGGTGAGAAATTGAATTGTCCTTATAGAGAAGTAGTGGGTAGCTTGTTGTACCTAGCAGGGGCTATTAGACTTGATATTTCTTACGCTGTCAATATTCTGAGCAGACATCAGGTGAGTCCAATAGATGAGGATTGGAAAATGGTGAAGAGAGTACTGAGGTACTTGAGAAGAACCACTCACTTATGGTTGAGATATACAGGTGAGACAGGTGAGATTGAGGGATACTCAGACGCTAGCTTTGCAGATTGCAAAGGCTCATTGACAACGTGTGGATATGTGATTAAACTGTTTATGTTGCGATGAGTGAGGCGAGTCAAGAGATGTTGTCGATGTACAACTCCTTCAAATTGATTTTTCCACCCCCCTTGCCAATGACCTTGTAGTGCGATAATACGGCGACAACGTGCTGTGCTGAGACGAGTGGGGGGAAATAAATTAAGACATATAATTGATGTCAAAGCTCATCATATCAAGGAATGTGTGAAGCTCAATCTGATCAAAGTAAACTAGATAAGTTCCAGGGATCAATTGGCTGACGTATTCACCAAACCTCTGGCGTTGGAACTACACAAACTCCAAGTTTACAGAATAATGAATGTAAATATTTAATAATTGTTTTGTTGTCTGGTTAGGAAAGAAAAATATGTAAATTGAAGCGAGACAGAGGTCAGTTATGGTGAGAGGACTCGGAAGCAGTCGGGAGGGAGTGTTGGAAAGGTGGCGCCAGCTCCGGGTCCCACTGGGCATACGCTCTTGCGTATGATATATATATCATACACAAGGGGTATGATATATTATGGGGAGACTGGATCTTGCGCATGCGCGGATCTCCTCTCCATCAGGTTGCAACTTGTGAGAGTTCACTCTACTGCGAGACGCGAGACGAGAGACGTGTTGTAGCCAATAAACCAGTGTTCTAACAAGAAAACCCGTGTACTATTTATTGTGTCCACACCCGCAATCCAACAATTTGAATTCTCATCAATGAAGAGATGTTATTCCAGAGTCATCAAATGTGATAAATAAAATAGTATCTCGATTATTTGACGTAAGGAAAAATTTTCAAACGGGAAAATTGTCAAATGAGAATGCGAAGGTGGCGCCATCTGGCGGTGATACCCCGCCAAATGGTTTTGGGGTAAAGAATGGTCATCAAGTTTGAATTGGGGAGATAAATTAATAAACATAATTTTAAGATTAAGATCATCATCTAGGGAATTATCACTAGGAAGTTGGATTCTTCCCGCGCGATACTCCGGGTACCCGCACTACTCCATTCCTCAAGGTATGATTTTCCTCGAGGAATAATCATGTCCCTGGAGTCCACGGGATATGTCTCTGGATTCTCAATTAGTCCGGATGATCACTGGACCTCCAGTTCATACACCAGGACAAATCCAGGGTGTCTTGAAAGATTTCCCGGGAGATAAACGTGTTCCTGAAACTTCTAGGACTTGTGTTTTCGAATGCACAAGGTCCCGGACCGAAGTGACGATCCAGGTAAGTCAATCATGCACCAGCTCCCTTCTGAATTATTTATGATTATTCCTCGGGGAATAAAAGTGCATCTAGAATCTTTGGGACATGTATCTTCGAGTGCATGCAATCCCGATGACCATAATCTAATCATGCACCAGCTCCCTTCTGAATTATTTTGGATTATTTTTCAAGGAATAAAAGTGTCTCTGGAACCTTTGGGACATTTATTTCTGAGAGCATGCAGTCCCGATGACCATAGACGACTATAACCATGCACCAGTTCCCTTCTGAGCCATTTTTGATTATTCCTCAAGGAATAAAAGTGTTCCGAGGACCTATGGGACATGTATTTTCAAGTGCATGTGCTCTCGAATGACTCTGAAGCTGGCAGACGATTCTAGTAGATGATGCTGCAAAAATTCGAAATGTATAAAAAATTGATTTAATGCAAAAACACCATCGGCTTGGGACTCCAATGATTGTTTAATCATTTCTGAAAGCCAATCATTAATTTGTTGGAAAAAAAATGCATTTACTCTCATAGATAAGGAATATTCACCCTTTCTACAGGGTGGCGGTTGTGGGCTGACGCATGCACGGAGAAATACGAACTAAATTTCAAACAATAGGGGAGCGAGAAGAGGGTCACTACTCAAAAGCATTTTGCGATGAGGCAATTTTTTAAATGAAACAAAAAATAATTTGTTGTCAGGTTTCTGGATTTTTACGTGGGAGAGGGAGTGACACCCATACGCATGCACCCCCGAACTTCTAATAAATTTCATAAAATAAGGGGGGCAGGGGGAGCTCCAAAAAAAAATTTGCGATGAGGTCATTTGTTCAACTAAAAAAAATGTTTTTTCAAAGTTTGGGATATTTGAGGTGAGGGAGCAGGTGGCACCTATACGCGTGCACCCCCGAATTTATAATAGCTTTCATAAAATAGGGAAGGGGGGGAACTCTTTGTAAAAAGAATTTACGATGACGCTATTTATTCAATAAAGAGAATAGTTTTTTCCCAAAAAACGAGCAGGTTTCTTAACGTTCTCAAAAATAACGTAATGGCATACTTTATTTGCCTAGAAAATCCCTTTCGTCTTCCCCTATGTTTTGAAATTCATTGGAGAGTCCCCCGGAAAATATGTATGGTTACAACCCCCTGCCGCAAGTCTCTTGCCGCAGAAATAGGTAAAAAAATTAAGAAGAAAGCATGCGTCATTAGAAATCCCTAGAGTATAAAAGATTCATGCCCCCACTTCGATGGTTTGAGAAGCGCTGGAAATTTTCCAAGTCATGGATGGGGCCACAATCCGCTCCCCCACATCCATCCACCAAATTATAGAAAATGAAGATTTTGACTGAAGATAATTGCTACCTAGATAATTGCTACCTCCCATCACCACCCGTCCCAGAAGCATTCCGTTATTAGCTCCCTAATGTATAGAGCACTCACAATCTCTCAACCCTCCAACGTTGACATTGAAGTTGAACATCTTGAGATAGCTCTGTCCAAGAATGGATATAACATCCAACAAATTCGGAAGGTCAAGCAGAAGCTACAGAGCAAGCTCTCATCTCCCGAAGAGGAGACTAATCCTGAGGAAAACCAGGAAAGACCAAAAGTGGCTCTCCTCCCCTATCTGAGAGGCACAACAGAACGCACAAGTAGAGTACTTGGCAAACATAACATTCGAACGATCTTCCAGCCTCCAAAGAAGATCGGATAGATGCTGCCAAGTGCAAAGGATCCAAGACCACCTCTGAGCACACCAGGAGTGTACGAGATATGAAATGGTGTCATGGCAAATTCCTTTTGCATGGAGTTCCCCCCTCCCTCCCCTACTTTATGAAATTTATTATAAGTTCGGGGATCCATGCGTATGAGTGCCACCCGCTCCCCTACCTCAAATATTCCAAAAACTTGAAAAAACTTTTTTTTTAGTTGAACAAATGACCTCATCACAAATTTTTTTCACGTGGAGCTCCCCCCTACCCACCCCGATTTTATGATATTTATTAGAAGTTTGACGGTGCATGCGTATGGATGCCACTCCCTCTCCCAGGTAAAAATCCAGAAATCTGAAAAGAAATCATTTTTTTTTTCATTTAATAAATTACGTCATCGCAAAATACTTGTGGGTAGGGGACCTCTTCCCCCTCCCCTATTTTTTGAAATTTAGCTCGAATTGCCCCGTGCATGCGTCAGCATATATAAAGGGTAAATATTCCATATCTATGAGGGTAAATGCATTTTTTTTCAACAAATTAATGATTGGCGATCGGAAATGATTAAACAATCATTGGAGTCCCGACCCAATTTTATTTTTACATTAAATGGATTTTTATACATTTTGAATTTTTGCAGCATCGTCTGCCAACGCCAAAGTCATTCGAGACCACATGCACTCAGAAATACATGTCCCAAAGTTTCCAGGGGCACTTTCATTCCCCGAGGAATAATCAAAAATATTTTAGAAGGGAGCTGCTGCATGTTTAAAATACCCTATGGCCATCGGGACTACATGTACTTGAAAATACATGTTCCAAAGATTCTAGAAGCACTTTTATTCCTCGAGGAACAAGAAAAAATAGTTCAAAGGGAACTGGTGCATGATAGGAATACCTGGTTGGTTATGGGGATCAAATGCACTCGAAAATACATGTCCCATAGGTTCTCGGCGAACTTTTAGCCCTCGAGGAATAATCATTAATAGATCAGAAGGGAGCTGGTGCATGATTGAAATATCCTATGGTTATCGGGACTGCATGCTCTTGGAAATACAATGTCAAATACATAATCAAATTATCTAGAAGTAACAAGAATTAAAAATAGAAGGATTTTGAGTAAAATGGACCGTTTTGAGATTAGAAAAAATATTTCTAGGGAAGACTGTAGCAAAATGACACTGTGGGGCAGAATGAGACCCTAACAAGAAAAAAAGTCGATTACCTTTAGAAAAAAAATTCTAAATTTTCGAGACTGTGGTTTCTAACCTTCACTTTTCTAAAATCTAGAAAATTTTTTCAATTTTGGGGGGGAGGGGCTTCCCGTATAGGAGGATTATACTTGGTGGTAGTGATATCCGCAGGGTCTCCTATACAGGAGGATTTTATGGAACGGTGGTTTTATCGATGTGGAGAGGATTTTAGATACGTGGGTCTAGGTGTGGGGCATGGCGGAAAAAGGTGGATTTATAAGCGGAGTCATATGCACAGTGCATTGAGAATTCACAATGAAAAAATTGAGAATCCCCCCGTCCCTCACCAATTTTTCAGTAAATTTCACTGCATCTCTTAGTTTTGGGGATATCCTTGAAAAATTCATCGGCGAGCAAAGTTGACCACAGGAGGGGAGGGGATGGACTGTACATCGAGAATTTAGTACAACCTATGTATAAGACCCATTTTATATATATCCTCCCCGCCCCATATATGAATTTCCCATACACGAACCCCTCTCCCATAAATGGAATCATCCATATAAATCTCTCCTCCGAATTAATTACGCCCCCCTTTTAAAAAAATCTTGTATACGAAACCCCCCTCTTCACATCTGAAACTCGCGATATTTGGTCAACTCTCCCTAACTATGGGGCACTTACGCCCTTTAAATACCTTGGCCGCAATTTTTCAACTCAATCTGAAATTTTTTTTAAATTAAGTCAAATTCAGCATTGCTCTCGGAAAATATTTATTGTTAAAAACAATTTCTAATTTCGTTAGTTTTCATGCTCCCGCTAAGGATAAAGCTTAAGAATAGGAGTTTCCTAAGTACAGCAACTATTTTCTAAAGCTAATCCACTTGTTTTCTCTGTGCAGGAGTCTACCGTAATTGATTGATAAGGAGAGTTCCGAAAATTTTCGGAATTTTCCCGATTGAACGCGAGACATTTTTTGAACAGTCTATATAATTGGATCTTTTCGACAATTTTTTATCGATATGGAGTTCAAATCGGAGTTCTCCCGATGTTTTTACCCGAGGGGCGCCATTCATTGGAATCTTCTGGAAAATTCTTGCGATCGCAAGATGTACCGATTGTTTTCTCTCCGTGTAATTTAATATTTATTAAAGCAACTATTTTAACATGAAATAAGGAATTATATCCGAGCCTCGTCTTCGAGATTTGAATAACTTATCGTAGCCCTTGTGCACGCCTTCAGAGACCATAGAAAAAGTCGGCTGTGGCACCTCAGCGGTGAGGGCTCGCCAGCTGATCATTAGTTTAAAATTAAGCAAGAGTGTAGAAAAAATTGGAAAGGGTTTGGGAAAGTTATTTGGGGGAGACTGAATCTCTCGACGAGGCTCTTCATATAATCATTTTCTTTTTGTTTGTTTTTTCTTTATAAAATCCAAATTTAATATGAACATGAAAATTGACGAGTTCAAAGACGAATGCCAACGAACAAAAAGAATGGTTATAGACTAAATCATATTCCATAGAACTTTGACAAAAAAAGGTTTGGATCAACCGCGAATGCGGTAATTATAGAAATGTACAAATCGTACTTTTAAACCTTTCGAGACTTACTCATTTTCTCACAGCAGCTGGAGTTGCTGTACGCTTAGTAATTTAAGTTGAGAATCAGCTTGTATCGACCCCAAGATGGGTATAGGACAATATAATCCATCAAGCCAGTGTTTATGTAGATTCACAGCTATCAACTCGCTGAATGTAATGAATAGCTTAGAGATGTTCCATCCATCCATCCATCCATCCATCCATCCATCCATCCATCCATCCATCCATCCATCCATCCATCCATCCATCCATCCATCCATCCATCCATCCATCCATCCATCCATCCATCCATCCATCCATCCATCCATCCATCCATAAAAGATCCGTGATCATCGTCAGGCTTTTTCTTTGTTTTCTAGGCTCAAGCCCATCTCCCTCTTCCATAATGTTGTATACTTATTGGAAAGCTTATTAAATAAGCTTCAAAATGATACCCGACTCATCCGATTCTGATCATTTTTCATTTAGTTACTAGGGGGCTACGCCCCCTGCTCGCTTCGCTCGCCAACCCCGAGGGGGCTTTGCCCCCACCGCTCGCTTCACTGCCCCCCCCCACCAGTGTGGCTATGCGGGTATGACCATGGGGGTCTGTTCAATACAAATAGAATAACCCACTCAAACCACTCAAAATATCTGTTTCTGCATGTATTTCTCCTTTCCTAAAGGGAATGGGATCAGGCTCCATCCAACGCCTGTCCAGTAAGGCACAACCACTCAATATTTTCCATCCATTCGTATATATTCTAAAACTCCATTTAGATTAGACATAACCCTTATGACCCTTACATCCCCATGACATTTATGACCCTTATATACCGTGTAACATGATGGAAATCATGTACTGTTCCTCGCCTGAACTGACTGCGGATCATGGGGGGGAAAATTAGTATGTTTACTCCAGCGAGGAGTCGGATCACCCAGGGCCACAATTATCATCTTATTTTTTTTTTATTTCGCTGGGATTTGTTCAGCTAAAGTCGCTGTGCGCATTTTAAATTTCTTTCGCTTTTCGAGCTTATTTGACTAAACCAAAAATTGAAAGTACTTTGTGGTGATGTGCCCGACTTTTCCGGCCTTCTTTTCCGATGTCGCCGTACTGAGGGTCCAGCCGAGTCTGCCTGGTGTTTCTCGCGGAATCACGGTGAGCGTCCAAATTCTTTTGTGAGTGCACGCGTACTTCTCGTAGGGAATCCACTCCGGCGCCCATTTTGGGGCCGTTTGAGAATGTACTCGAATCTGCTTGTGACGCGGCACTCTGTAGCCTTCAGCTACCTCATGAGTTAATTTTTATTATGATTATTACGACTTGATTACTATCACTAATTTTTTTTGTGTGTAGGGAAAAACTGGTCCTAACTCATTTAATATGTCGATCTTCCCCAATAACTTTTCGTGTCGTGGCTCTCGCGTCGCCGTCGCGTACGGGTGATACTCGCGTACTAGCGTCTCCCACACATCTTTAAAGTTATTATTATTTCTTTTATTTAGTTATTATAAATAAGTTAATGACATTTTTTTCTTTTGGTTTTGTTAACTTCACTTAGGGTTAAGTATTGATGCGTGCCTGCTTCAATTAGTTACCGAATCCATATTGCTTTCCTTGTTATATAATTTGGTTTGTGTAGCGTCTGTGCTCGCGGGAGTTTCCTCCCGCACTTGTACATAAAATTCTTAAAAATATAATTTTTTTTTGGTTATAAAAATTTGCATAGTGTTGAGTTACGCTCATTGCAGCCTCTTCCCACACGCCTCCGCGGTTATCTGAGCTAGTCGTGGAACGCGTCTCAACGGTATGACCTTGTCCTTTGGCGGTTAAAAGGACTGGCGCCCTTTTGGCATTTTGTCTCCTCTCGCTTATCCCCGTCGTTCTCATTCCGAGTTGAGAGTGTCCAAAGGGTCGCTGAAAGTTCGTGGAGAACCACGCGTCTGAATCCCGCTTGGAAAATTACCTCACAACCCATAACCCTTATGACCCTTAGCAACCCTATAACCCTTATGACCCTTAGTGTTGAAAAGTGACTCCAGCTACTGGTCCTCGTTACCTGTACTACGTTCTACCTCATTACCATTAACCTACATTACCATGTGCCTTGATAAACTATGTTACCATATAGCGATACTGTTAAGATGGAGACGAGACCGTGTGCATGCACAGCTCTCGTCTCGACACGTTGAGGCGTGGGGTGGCTCATTCGTGTTCCACAAAGACTAGACGCAGGACGAGTCTGACGTGTGCATTAATAAACCTTCGTTAATCTACAACTGTGTTATACTTAGTGTGTTCTATCTCCTAACCATCTATCAGGTTATGGGCCCAGGCACGCTTCCACTGTGCAGTGAAACAAAAAAAAAATAAAAAAAATTAAAAAAAATAAAAAGAAAAAGTGATGTCGGACGTGGAATTAAGTAAGTAAAGAATATCCAATTAAAATTAAGGGATTGCATCATCTCGATGGGAACAACGGGGAGACCGAGCACAAAAATGGCCGACATCCGTGGAATACTGACGCGTCCGAAATAATTTAATCTAGAAGCTGAAATTGGAGATTATTATTTTAAATAAATAAAAAGGGCAAATGAAGTATCAAAAAAAAANGGGAACAACGGGGAGACCGAGCACAAAAATGGCCGACATCCGTGGAATACTGACGCGTCCGAAATAATTTAATCTAGAAGCTGAAATTGGAGATTATTATTTTAAATAAATAAAAAGGGCAAATGAAGTATAAAAAAAAAAGAAAAAAAAACGATAATAATCTAGTTTTTCGTGAATTCGGGATGAGTTGAAGGAATAGCGGAATTCTAAAGAATTAATAAGTTTCTAAGGGAACTAGATGCGGGACGCGTAATAAAGGGGGGTTTGGTTGATGCGGTGAGTGCGTCGCCGGCATGGCGCGCGCGCAGTAATATATAAAATAGAAACCGCTGGAATGGAGACGCGCATTAACACATAAAAATAATTCTCATGCATGAGTGGATGAGTCCCAACCAAACCCGACGAGNCGGTTGATGCGGTGAGTACGTCGCCGGCATGGCGCGCGCGCAGTAATATATGAAATAGAAACCGCTGGAATGGAGATGTGCATTAATACATAAAAATAATTCTCATGCATGAGTGGATGAGTCCCAACCAAATCCGACGAGGAAAATAAATTAATAACGAGAAATTCTCCACTGGTTGGAAATCGAAATCCAATTAGTAAATAATTAATAATTATCACAGGTGACGACCTGGGGAAGTTGTGGGAAACCCTCACTTCAATATTTGGATTTGATGACTTCCACAGAGGAGAGGACGTAGTCCTGGAAGNACTGGTTGGAAATCGAAATCCAATTAGTAAATAATTAATAATTATCACAGGGGACGACCTGGGGAAGTTGTGGGAAACCTTCACTTCAATATTTGGATTTCATGACTTCCACAGAGGAGAGGACGTAGTCTTGGAAATGGTGGATGAGTCATTGTTAATGAAAGCAGACAAACTTAAATACAAGCTTGGTGAGTCACAAATGAAAAGGGCTCGGTGAGAGGTCTGGATGAGAAATAAATGAGAAATGCATGCGATTGAGTGCTAGTGAAGATATTGGCTAGCAAATATCAACACATTTAATTTAGCACCAATAATTCAAATAAAATACTAGTTATAAAATAAATATATATATATATATATATTTATGAATATAGATTCTTAATTATATCCGGAATCGGGATGTTCCACCAAGTTGATTGGCGGAGGAAAATTGATCGTTCAATATCAGAAACTAATCGACTTTTTGAGCACAAATTAGTCTTTGTGTATAATTCTCATTTGTGTTCAAGGCTCTAATGCCAGTAAATTTGAGTACGATAACTGGCAGCGGAGCAAAGGATATAACATTTATAAAACTTACGAATAAATAATCATAAACTAAAATTTCCCAACAGGTAAAAACGTGATGGTAGATGGGCAATGGGAAGCACTGATAAAGTGGTATGAGGACAAGCTCTTAATAAACACACCACCCATCATGCCTAAAGTTTATGAGGAACATCCTATAGCTATTATTGAGGTCAGTAAGGAAAGAGTTGACGAGGAGAGTGAGGACGAGGAAAAGGGTAAGAACGACGAGGTCCAAAGGGATGAGAAGAACCGTGTAACATGATGGAAATCATGTACTGTTCCTCGCCTGAACTGACTGCGGATCATGGGGGGGAAAATTAGTATGTTTACTCCAGCGAGGAGTCGGATCACCCAGGGCCACAATTATCATCTTATTTTTTTTTTATTTCGCTGGGATTTGTTCAGCTAAAGTCGCTGTGCGCATTTTAAATTTCTTTCGCTTTTCGAGCTTATTTGACTAAACCAAAAATTGAAAGTACTTTGTGGTGATGTGCCCGACTTTTCCGGCCTTCTTTTCCGATGTCGCCGTACTGAGGGTCCAGCCGAGTCTGCCTGGTGTTTCTCGCGGAATCACGGTGAGCGTCCAAATTCTTTTGTGAGTGCACGCGTACTTCTCGTAGGGAATCCACTCCGGCGCCCATTTTGGGGCCGTTTGAGAATGTACTCGAATCTGCTTGTGACGCGGCACTCTGTAGCCTTCAGCTACCTCATGAGTTAATTTTTATTATGATTATTACGACTTGATTACTATCACTAATTTTTTTTGTGTGTAGGGAAAAACTGGTCCTAACTCATTTAATATGTCGATCTTCCCCAATAACTTTTCGTGTCGTGGCTCTCGCGTCGCCGTCGCGTACGGGTGATACTCGCGTACTAGCGTCTCCCACACATCTTTAAAGTTATTATTATTTCTTTTATTTAGTTATTATAAATAAGTTAATGACATTTTTTTCTTTTGGTTTTGTTAACTTCACTTAGGGTTAAGTATTGATGGGTGCCTGCTTCAATTAGTTACCGAATCCATATTGCTTTCCTTGTTATATAATTTGGTTTGTGTAGCGTCCATAACCCTTATGAACCTTACATCCCCATGACATTTATGACCCTTATATCCACATAACCCTTATGATCCTTAGCAACGCTATAACCCTTATGACCCTTAGCAACNCAGTCGAGCCACTGAACCTTTACAAATTATACACTCGGACATAATGGGGCCTATATCTCCAATTACATATTCGAAAGGATACAGGTTCATATCAGTCTTCATTGATGATAAATCGAGATTTNTGAGCCTTATAACCCTCATGACCCTTAGCGTGACCCTTGTTTCGACCCTTAATATCCCAAGGGACCCTTGATACCCCCATAACCCTTATGAACCTTACATCCCCATGACATTTATGACCCTTATATCCACATAACCCTTATGATCCTTAGCAACGCTATAACCCTTATGACCCTTAGCAACCCCATGACCCTTGCGACCCTCGTGACCCTTATGAACCCTAAAANAAGGATACAGGTTCATATCAGTCTTCATTGATGATAAATCGAGATTTGCTATGGCATACCCGATGAAAGCGAAAAGCGAAACAGGTCAGTGTTTTGAAATGTTTGTCAGGAGTTGTAGGAATTTGTTAGGTTACGACGCGAAAGTCTTATCTTAGGTCTGATCAAGGTACAGAATTTACCGGAGGACATACGGTTGAAGTATTAAAAAGTTTAGGCGTGGAATTACAATTAGGAAGTCCAGACACTCCTGAACATAATGGTGTCTCAGAAAGATACAATCAGACAATCCAGAAGAAGGTCCGTACGTACATATTTGACGCGAAACTACCCGAAAATATGTGGGATCTGGCTCTGTTTGCTGCGGTATATGCGTACAATCGAACCCCTCACAAATCTAATGATATGAAAACGCCATTAGAAGAGTTTGCACCCACACACAGCTATGATATTAATCAAATAAAAAGATTCGGTTGCTTGGCATATATGAAAGTTCAGAGAAAAGTAGGACCTAAATTCAGGGCAATGGGTGTAAGGGGTATTCTAGTTGGCTACACACCCACAGGGTACATATTGCTAAAACCCGAAGAGGGTAAATTCTATGAAAGTAGACATGTCAGGTTTAATGAGAAAAAGGTCTATGGTGATAGATACAAGAGGGGCGAAATCAGAGATATCCCGGAGGTTCAAGAGACAGTAAATAAAGAGGATTGGTTTGTAAGCATAGATAAGAGTTCTGTAGACCGTGAAGAGACATTAAAATCGGAGGGAGTTGTGAAGAGGAAAAGAGGCAGGCCAAGAAAGGAAACTCCAACAACAGAATCAAAAGAAATCAATAAAACCCCTAGTGATTTAGTGCGGGATTCAAATCTTACAACGCTACCAATTGACGCGAACTTAACCTCCGGATTATTTCTGGCATGTTTATCACAGGGTGAGGGTGAGTTAGGTCTGGGCAATTCTACTGATGAGGTTTGTCATGCTCTTCTAGCTAAAATCAATAAGGATCCAATCAATTTTAAAGAAGCAATGCAAGATACAGAGAAGAATAACTGGACAGAAGCGATAAATGAGGAATTAAATTCCATGAGTAAAAACGAAGTTTGGAAAATCGTAGACAGACCGATCTCCAATCAAAATGGTCAGAAAGCTAATATAATTGACTCGAGGTGGATTTTTAAACGCAAGTTAGAAGCAACAGGGAAGACTCGTTATAAAGCTAGGTTGGTTATTCGAGGTTTTAAAGACTTAAACGTATACGAACTGAGAGAAACCTATGCTCCAGTATCTAGAATTAATCTGGTTAGGGCAGTCTTCGCGATTATTAATAAGTATGACTTGGATACATGTCAATTAGACGTTAAAACAGCATTCTTAAATGGAGAAATTGACGAGGAAATTTATATGGAAATCCCTGAAGGGACTCCACATTCTGACTTAGACAGAGATACTAAAGTATGTAAACTAGAAAAGGCCCTCTATGGACTTCGAATAAGTCCCAAGCGTTGGAATAAGAAATTTACAGAAATAGCTTTCAGAGTAGGGCTAGTAAACTCGGATTTGGAGCCCTGTTTGTTTACTTGGAGTCATGAGGATGGGTTCTTAATTCTGTTACTGTATGTGGATGATATTATTATGGCTAGTAATGATAAGATCAAGTTGGAAGAGGTTAAAACAGCCTTGAGTTCAGCATTTGAAATGACTATCCTGGGTGAGCCAAAAGAATTCTTAAACATCTCGATCAAAAGAGATAGAGAAAACAGGATATTAAAGTTGAGTCAGGAAAAATATATTCAGAAGTTATTGATTAAATATGGATTTGAAGATTCACATCCTCAAAGAACTCCAATGTTAACTACACAGGCATCTAATCAGGAACGTAAACTGAGAGAGTCTGATCTTGCAGGAGAAGTTTACAGTGTGAAAATGAATTGTCCATACCGAGAAGTAGTAGGTAGCTTGTTATATCTAGCAGGAACAACAAGACCTGACATTTCCTATGCGGTCAATGTATTGAGCAGACACCAGGTGAATCCGACAGATGAAGATTGGAAAATGGTGAAAAGAGTACTAAGGTATTTAAAAGGTACCACTGCCCTAGGTTTGAGATATGCTGGTGAGACTGACGTAATAGAAGCATATTCGGACGCTAGCTTTGCTGATTGCAAGGAATCATTGACTACATGTGGTTATGTAATTAAACTGTTTGGTGATTCGATCATTTGGAGAACTCACAAACAGTCATATGTAGCTTTATCGACGTGCCAAGCTGAATATGTAGCGATGAGCGAAGCGAGCCAAGAAATGTTGTCCATGTACAACTCTCTAAAATTAATACTAACACCCCAACTGCCTATGACATTATGGTGCGATAATAAGGCAGCGACGAGTAGTACTGAAATCAGTGGGGGAAATAAATTGAGACACATAATAGATGTCAAAGCACACCATATTAAAGAGTGTGTGAAACTCAATTTCATCAAAGTTAACTGGATCAGTTCTAGAGATCAATTGGCTGACGTGTTTACAAAACCTCTGGCGTTTGAGCTACACAAACGACAAGTTGACAAAATATTGAATGTAAATATCTAATCTTATGTTTTATTGTTTGTTTAGGAAAGAAAAATAATTAAAGATCAAAGCACTGTATTAAAGGACTCAGCAGCAGTCGGGAGGGAGTGTTGAAAAGTAGCTCCAGCTACTGGTCCTCGTTACCTGTACTACGTTCTACCTCATTACCATTAACCTACATTACCATGTGCCTTGATAAACTATGTTACCATATAGCGATACTGTTAAGATGGAGACGAGACCGTGCGCATGCGCAGCTCTCGTCTCGACACGTTGAGGCGTGGGGTGGCTCATTCGTGTTCCACAACGACTAGACGCAGGACGAGTCTGACGTGTGCATTAATAAACCTTCGTTAATCTACAACTGTGTTATACTTATTGTGTTCTATCTCCTAACCATCTATCACTTAGCAACCCCATAACCCTTATGACCCTTAGCAACCCCATGACCCTTGGGACCCTCCTGACCTTTATGAACCCTGACAATTTTTTAGCGTTAGACACTACTTTTTTATTTTGAACCCTATGACCCTAAGGGTTACTATTTGTGACCACTATTTTGAGCCTTATAACCCTCATGACCCTTAGCGTGACCCTTGTTTCGACCCTTAATATCCCAAGGGACCCTTGATACCCCCATAACCCTTATGAACCTTACATCCCCATGACATTTATGACCCTTATATCCACATAACCCTTATGATCCTTAGCAACGCTATAACCCTTATGACCCTTAGCAACCCCATGACCCTTGCGACCCTCGTGACCCTTATGAACCCTAAAATTTTTTTAGCGTTAGGCAACAGTACTTTTTTTTATTGTGACCATTATTTTGACCCTTATAACCCTTGTTTTGAAACTTAATATCCCAAGGGACCCGTAATATCCCCATAACCCTTATGAATCTTACATATCCATAGCCCTTATGACCCTTAGCAATCCTATAATCCTTATGACCCTTAGCATACCCACGACCTGTATGACCCTTATATCCACATACCCCTTATGACCCTTAGCAACCCTATAACCCTTATGACCTTTAGCCACCCCATGACCCTTATGACCCTTAGCAACCCCATGACCCTTGCGACCCTCGCGACCCTCATGAACCCTGAAAATGTTTTAGCGTTAGGCAACACTACTTTTTTTATTGTGACCATTATTTTGACTTGATAACCCTTATGACCCTTAGCGTGACCTTTGTTTTTACCCTTAATATCCCAAAGGACCCTTAATATCCCCATAACCCTTATGAACCTGACATCCCCATGACATTTATGACGCGTATATAGACATAACCCTTGTTCTTCACCCTTATATCTGACCCTTGTCCCTAACCCTCGTTCTCGACCCTTATGTCTGACCCTTGTTTCTGACCCTTATGTCTGACCCTTTTTCTTGACCGTTTTACCTAACCCTTGTCCCTGACCCACATTCCTGACCCTTATATTGACCGTCACGTGAATTTTTGGGTCCCTTGAATTTTCCCTCTTATTTTTTTATTTCCTCGCTCGGCTCGCCAACCCCGGGGGGGGCTTCGCCCCCCCGCTCGCTTCGCTCGTTCCCCCCTCCCGGTGTGACCGAGTGAGTGTGACCGGGAGGGTTTTTTCGATAGCTCTATACATACTTTACCATAAGAGGCCACATAAGTATAATTCCCCCCATATATGGGCACCCCCCACAAATGGGCACCCCCATATATAGGTACCCCCCATATATATAGGTACCCCCCATATATGGGCACCCCCCCATATATGGGCACCCGCACATATATGGACACACCCCCACATATGAGCACGCCCCTATATATGGGCACCCCCCATATATGGGCACCCCTCTATATATGGGTATCCCCCCATATATGGGCAGCCCCCTTAGAACCCCCATGACCTTTATGACCTTGACCACCCCTATGACCCTCGTGACCCTTAGCACTCCTATGACCCTCGTGACCCTCAGCGCTTCTATGACCCTCGTGACCCTTAGCACTCCTATGACCCTCGTGATCCTTAGCATTTCTATGACATTGAGAACCTCTATGACCCTCGTAAGCTTTGANAAGTTGAGTCAGGAAAAATATATTCAGGAGTTATTGATTAAATATGGATTTGAAAATTCACATCCTCAAAGAACTCCAATGTTAACTATACAGGCATCTAGTCAGGAACGTAAACTGAGAGAGTCTGATCTTGCAGGAGAAGTTTACAGTGTGAAAATGAATTGTCCATACCGAGAAGTAGTAGGTAGCTTGTTATATCTAGCAGGAACAACAAGACCTGACATTTCCTATGCGGTCAATGTATTGAGCAGACACCAGGTGAATCCGACAGATGAAGATTGGAAAATGGTGAAAAGAGTACTAAGGTATTTAAAAGGTACCACTGCCCTAGGTTTGAGATATGCTGGTGAGACTGACGTAATAGAAGCATATTCGGACGCTAGCTTTGCTGATTGCAAGGAATCATTGACTACATGTGGTTATGTAATTAAACTGTTTGGTGATTCGATCATTTGGAGAACTCACAAACAGTCATATGTAGCTTTATCGACGTGCCAAGCTGAATATGTAGCGATGAGCGAAGCGAGCCAAGAAATGTTGTCCATGTACAACTCTCTAAAATTAATACTAACACCCCAACTGCCTATGACATTATGGTGCGATAATAAGGCAGCGACGAGTAGTACTGAAATCAGTGGGGGAAATAAATTGAGACACATAATAGATGTCAAAGCACACCATATTAAAGAGTGTGTGAAACTCAATTTCATCAAAGTTAACTGGATCAGTTCTAGAGATCAATTGGCTGACGTGTTTACAAAACCTCTGGCGTTTGAGCTACACAAACGACAAGTTGACAAAATATTGAATGTAAATATCTAATCTTATGTTTTATTGTTTGTTTAGGAAAGAAAAATAATTAAAGATCAAAGCACTGTATTAAAGGACTCAGCAGCAGTCGGGAGGGAGTGTTGAAAAGTAGCTCCAGCTACTGGTCCTCGTTACCTGTACTACGTTCTACCTCATTACCATTAACCTACATTACCATGTGCCTTGATAAACTATGTTACCATATAGCGATACTGTTAAGATGGAGACGAGACCGTGCGCATGCGCAGCTCTCGTCTCGACACGTTGAGGCGTGGGGTGGCTCATTCGTGTTCCACAACGACTAGACGCAGGACGAGTCTGACGTGTGCATTAATAAACCTTCGTTAATCTACAACTGTGTTATACTTATTGTGTTCTATCTCCTAACCATCTATCACTTAGCAACCCCATAACCCTTATGACCCTTAGCAACCCCATGACCCTTGGGACCCTCCTGACCTTTATGAACCCTGACAATTTTTTAGCGTTAGACACTACTTTTTTATTTTGAACCCTATGACCCTAAGGGTTACTATTTGTGACCACTATTTTGAGCCTTATAACCCTCATGACCCTTAGCGTGACCCTTGTTTCGACCCTTAATATCCCAAGGGACCCTTGATACCCCCATAACCCTTATGAACCTTACATCCCCATGACATTTATGACCCTTATATCCACATAACCCTTATGATCCTTAGCAACGCTATAACCCTTATGACCCTTAGCAACCCCATGACCCTTGCGACCCTCGTGACCCTTATGAACCCTAAAATTTTTTTAGCGTTAGGCAACAGTACTTTTTTTTATTGTGACCATTATTTTGACCCTTATAACCCTTGTTTTGAAACTTAATATCCCAAGGGACCCGTAATATCCCCATAACCCTTATGAATCTTACATATCCATAGCCCTTATGACCCTTAGCAATCCTATAATCCTTATGACCCTTAGCATACCCACGACCTGTATGACCCTTATATCCACATACCCCTTATGACCCTTAGCAACCCTATAACCCTTATGACCTTTAGCCACCCCATGACCCTTATGACCCTTAGCAACCCCATGACCCTTGCGACCCTCGCGACCCTCATGAACCCTGAAAATGTTTTAGCGTTAGGCAACACTACTTTTTTTATTGTGACCATTATTTTGACTTGATAACCCTTATGACCCTTAGCGTGACCTTTGTTTTTACCCTTAATATCCCAAAGGACCCTTAATATCCCCATAACCCTTATGAACCTGACATCCCCATGACATTTATGACGCGTATATAGACATAACCCTTGTTCTTCACCCTTATATCTGACCCTTGTCCCTAACCCTCGTTCTCGACCCTTATGTCTGACCCTTGTTTCTGACCCTTATGTCTGACCCTTTTTCTTGACCGTTTTACCTAACCCTTGTCCCTGACCCACATTCCTGACCCTTATATTGACCGTCACGTGAATTTTTGGGTCCCTTGAATTTTCCCTCTTATTTTTTTATTTCCTCGCTCGGCTCGCCAACCCCGGGGGGGGCTTCGCCCCCCCGCTCGCTTCGCTCGTTCCCCCCTCCCGGTGTGACCGAGTGAGTGTGACCGGGAGGGTTTTTTCGATAGCTCTATACATACTTTACCATAAGAGGCCACATAAGTATAATTCCCCCCATATATGGGCACCCCCCACAAATGGGCACCCCCATATATAGGTACCCCCCATATATATAGGTACCCCCCATATATGGGCACCCCCCCATATATGGGCACCCGCACATATATGGACACACCCCCACATATGAGCACGCCCCTATATATGGGCACCCCCCATATATGGGCACCCCTCTATATATGGGTATCCCCCCATATATGGGCAGCCCCCTTAGAACCCCCATGACCTTTATGACCTTGACCACCCCTATGACCCTCGTGACCCTTAGCACTCCTATGACCCTCGTGACCCTCAGCGCTTCTATGACCCTCGTGACCCTTAGCACTCCTATGACCCTCGTGATCCTTAGCATTTCTATGACATTGAGAACCTCTATGACCCTCGTAAGCTTTGAGACCCTCGAGACCCTTATGACTCTTACCCCCTCTATAACTCTTAAGACCCTTAACACCCCTATCACCCTTAGCACTTCTCTGACTCTCGTAATCCTTATGTCCCTTAGCACCTCTATGACCATCGTGACCCTTCTGACCCTTAGCTCCTCTATGACCGTCATGACGCTTAGTACCCCTATGAGCCTCAGCACCTCCATGACCCTCGTGACCCTTATGACCCTTAGCACATCTATGACCCTCATGACTCTTAGACCCTCTATGACCCTTATGAACCGTAACACCCCTATGAATCTTATGACCCTTAGGGCCCCTATGACCCTTGAGACCCTTCAGAACTTCGTGACCCTTGTGAACCTTGAAAATTTTCAGAAGGTCTTAATTTACATGGCCTCTGACCCTTCTGACCCTGCTGAGCACTGAAACCGCTCAGCACTGAAAATTTTCAGCGTCCTACGAAACTATTTCTTTATTATATAAAGAGATGACACTTTTAGGCTGAAAATGAATTTTTACGTTTTACTTCAAAAATTAACTTTGGCTGGAGTTTTTGAACTTTTCAAGTGGACTAGACCGGAATATCTATTTATCATTTTAAAGAGCATTTATCGGTCTTTCAAATGGTGTATGATAAATCCCATTTGATAGAATTTCCATTGATTATTGCAGATTGTTTCCATTTTTTACGTGATGTCGCACTCAAAAAATGATACTATTTGCCATTTATCGATTCTTTTGAGTTGACCAACGGGGACACGTCACACATCAATTTATAGGTCTTATCGAGATCTTCAAAATGATACCTCATATTAGCCATTCCATCCATTTGATTAATCGCTATAAGCGGTAATATGGCAATTTTAGCATGTCACGTTTTGAACATTTTCATGTTTTTCTTCATAATGACGTAATTTTCTCGGTTTCTATTGAATTCCGTGGGTATATTTCATGCTCAGGTCAAAATATATCAAATTACCTTGAAATTGATCAGTGAATTATTTGATTCAGACAAATTTTCATCAATTTATGGGAGTTTTTATCCAAAAATTGAATTTTATTATGTTTATTTTAAATTTAGTTTAGTTTGGATTTTTCTGCAATTAGTGGTCAAGTAAATGAAACTATTCATGTATCTTTTTGAAGGATATTTACTATTCTTCAAAATGGTGGCTGGTAATTATGATTTAATTGAATTTTTATCAAGTTATAGGAGATTGTTTTCGTTTTTTGTATTATGTCACACTCCAAAAATGACACTTTTTACCACTTATTGATGCTTTAGACGTGACCAACGAGGATGTATTATATGTCAATTTATAGATCTCAACGAGATCTTCAAATTAATACCCCATATTATCTGTTTAATCGCTTAGATCAATGGTCATAAGCGATAATGTGGCGATTTTGGTATGTCACGTTTTGAAAATTTCTATTCTTCCTCTCTATGATGAAATTTTCGTGGTTTCTGTTCAAATCTCTCGAGATATTTTATGCTCAGGTGAAAATATATTAAAGTATTTTGAAATTGACACCTGAATTATTTGATTAAGGCAAACTTTCATAAACTTATGTGAGTTTTTATCCAAAAATTGGATTTTATGATGTTTTTTGCAAATTCACATTAGTTTGGATTTTTCTATAATTATTGGTCAAGTAAATGAAACTAATCATATATGATTTCGAAGGATATTTACTATTCTTCAAAATGGTGCCTGGTAATTATGATTTAATCGAATTTTCACCAAGTTATCGGAAATTGTCTCATTTTTGGCGTTATGTCACGCCAAAAATGACAGTTTTTACCACTTATTGATGCTTCAGATTTGACCAACGAGGATGTATTATATCCATTATCCATATTATCCATTTAATCACCTAGATCAATGGTTATAAGTGATAATGGGGCGATTTTGGCATGTCACGTTTGGAAAATTTCCGTGTTTTTCCTCTCAATGATGAAATTTTCTTAGTTTTTGTTTAAATCTCTGGAGGTGTATTCTATTCAAGCGAAAGTATATTAAATTATCTTCAAATCGACCCCTGAATTATTTGATTAAGGCAAATTTTAATCAACTTATGAGATTTGTTATCAAAAATTGAATTTTATTATGTTTATTGCGGATTCAGCTTAGTTTGGATTTTTCTATAATTATTGCTTAAGTAAATTGAACTAATCATATGTCATTTTGAAGGATATTTACTATTCTTCAAAATGGTTCTTGGTAATTATGATTTAATTGAATTTTCACCAAGTTATAGGAGATTGTTTCATTTTTTGCTTTACGTCACACGCCAAAAATGACAATTTTTACCACTTATTGATGCTTTAGGCTTGACCATCGAGAATGTATTATATGTGAATTTATGGATCTCATCGAGATATTTAAATTGATACCCCATATTATCCATTTAATCATCTGGACCAACGGTCATAAGCAATAATGTGGCGATTTTGGCATGTCACGTTTTAGAAATTTCCAGGTTTTTCCTCGTAACAGAGAGAATTGCTCGATTTATATTTGAATCGGTTACTGCCATTTATAGAGGCTTTAGGCTTGACGTGTTTTGAGAAAAATCGGTTTCAAAGTCGGTCAAAAAATGAGTATTAGGGTCGATTTGAGGATTCGATTTTAGGATCGTTATCCTTCGTGAAGTTGTCAGAAGAAAAAGTGTCAGTTCTATTTGAAATTTGTATATGATGAAAGAATAATCAGGTTATGATGAATTTGAATATTTTTGATCAATGGTTTGTTCGAGCTTACTAGAGTGGTGAAAGGGATGTGTAATAAGACAGTGAGTAGAACATTAGAGTGAACGCCGATAGTTCTCAATATCTTCACAAAGAATGAAATTGATTTTATCATGAAGATTTCTTCAGGAACAATTCATATGTAAGTATAAGTAAAAATTTGTATTATTTATATTCAATCATAAAGAGTTTATAATTAAAATAAAAGAATCGATTGAGAGTAAATATTGAGAATAGAAAGAGAATAACTTTTTGAGATTCCTGAGAATAATATTAACCATTACCCAATATGAGGGGACATTCAAAGGATTTCAATGAAAAGATGAAAAGAAAAGGTCAGATGCTGAACATCAACGACGTTGTAGAGAAAAGAAAAAGGCAGTAGAAGAAGAACAACAGAGTTTGATACGTGAAAGGGCTACTGAAAGGCAGAGAAAATGACGTTAGCGTAAAAATGAAGAAGAAGAATTGTTAATGATGATGGCAGAAAGTTCAAAATATGATGATGAAGAGATCAATTGCGAAACGGAATTACAAAATAACAAATTAAAGGAAATGGATGCTCAACGACAACAATGCGGTAGAATGAGAAAACATATCGGAGATTGAAAGAGAGAAGTTGACACGTGAAAAAACTGCTGAAAGGCAGAGACAATGTCGTTTGCGTAAAAAGGAAGAAGTAGAATTATTAATGAGGACGGAAGAAGGTTCAGAGAATTACAACTCCCAAAAAAACAAAAACAAATGTTTTTGCAGAAACACTCCGCCAAGAAAAAATTTTGTGGGGTCGTTTCTGGAAAGAAGAAACATTTTTTTCTGGAAACCACAATTCCCATAGAAATTTTGCAAAAAATAAACAAATAAAAATCAAAGCCAAGTCAAGAAATGTCCAATGGATCATGGAAGTGCTATCAGATTATTATGGGGAGGATAACTCTGAATAGAAGGATTTTCAAA
>NW_021680610.1:73280-84415 GCF_001412515.2 Diachasma alloeum | reverse complement strand
TACGTTAATATTACGAGGTATTATCGATACTTTGCGTAAAAATACTTTGAATTATTTTTATTCGATTTTATTACGAGACTTGGACAATACTTTGTTTTGATACACCTTAGCGAATGACCACCTCACTCTTGTTCGATTGATTGACGATGTTCTTACGATACTTGACATATTAATATTCTGATTATTGATGCTCCTGCAATAGTTCTTCGTCATCTCCCAAAGTTAGCTCACACTATATACAAGTAATTCTCATTCCTCCGCTTTAAACCTATCAGCGCCATCTCCCATGTATATCATCAACTGACTTCGTCGATAGGGAACACTAAGTTGACAATATCACTACGTTTCACCCTCTTGTATTTACGTGTGTGTTCAGTTGCCGAAGTTACCAGATCTGTGGTCAGTTGCGGATGTGTTCAGTTGACTGTGTCCAGTTGCACCCATCCCATCTCACACTGCTCAGCGATAATGTGAAATGCGAGAATGTGGACATGATCCCGTTGCTATGCGCGTAATTTCCTTAATATTAAGTCGAAAAAGAAAATAGTGATATCAATGAAAAGCTCGTGGCCGATTTATGTAATGTAACTAAGGCAATTTTTTTCGTAGGGTCTCACGTTTTTATTTTATTCAATAAATGTGTTTCGGTGGTAGTGGAGGGGGTAGTTGCTTCGTGTATAGATACGCGGTGCGTTCGGCCTGATGTTTTGCTCAGTCGGTCAAAACTTTTCTTGGCCGATACGCTATCGTGTATCTCGATTTTATGTCGTTGGGCCCGAAAACCGCGATCTAACCGAGCGAAGCAAGTTTAGAATCGCGGTTTTTTCGGGCCTAATAACATAAATTTTTCTTAAATAATCACAAAATTTTTTTGATAATGAGAATTTTTTTCCACGGAATGAAAACATTTTCTATTACACTCGGAGAAAAAAAAATTTCTTTTCGATTTTAACTATTCACGGACATTTAATACTTGATCACACAATATTTTCGACACATCTCACTTTTGTCACATTCCAAACATAAACCAATAACCTCACAAACCGTACATAAACTACATTTGTGTCCAAGGTCCGCATATGAATATAGATATGGCGGGATGAAATTCGAATTTTTGACGAGAGAAAACAAAATAGAACACCGAGTCGATTTTCCGTTTCATTCTAATAAGTGATTTAACGTGAAGAAGAACATTTCCCGTGGTTCTCCATAACAACATCACAACCCACATTCAAATGCACTGGCGGCAGCACTTCAACGTTGGATATGAAGCTCAGTTGGACCGGCGCTGCCAACGTTACAACTTGATTCTCACACTTTATAATGTGAATTGCGAGAATGTGAATATCAACTCGTTGCTATGCGCGTATCTTTTTTACTGTTAATCTAAAAAATACCATAGTTACACTGTTGAAAAGCTCATAGGCGATTTATATGATGTAACTAACGACACTTTCCCGATTTGTCGTCCCGTTTTCATTATACCGAATGTAAATCATTTAGAGGTAGTGGAGGGGGAAGTTCTGTCGTGTATAGATACGCGGTGCTATCGGTCTGATGTTTTGCTCAGTCGGTCAAAACTTTTCTTGGCCGATACGCTACCGCGTATCTCGATGATAATGATGATGAGATGAATTGCAGAACCGAACTCAAAAATGTCAGGGAAAAGAATGCTCAACGACAATGATACTGTAGAGCGAAGAAACGCATACTGGAGATAGAGAAAGAGGGGTTGAAACGTGATTAAGCCGAAGAGAGACAAAGGCAGTGTCGAAAACGTAAGTATAATGCAGTTATATTGTCGAACTGAATGCTGAAGTCAATGAGAATGAGAATAATGCGAAAAACAAAAAAAATAAATCGATAAGAAATCAAAAAGTTTATCGTATGAGAAGAATAGTATATAGTGAATCAAGGGCGGAAAGTCATGTTTTCCCGCCCGAGATGCACATGCTATTTTTTAACAGGCCTGCAAAGGAAAGTTCGTATTTTGCTCTTTGATGAGCGGGAAGAAAAGTGAGTACTTTCCACCCGAGGGCGGGAAGTACTCACTTTCCTCCCGCTCATCAGAGAGTAAAGTACGAACTTTCCGTGCAGGTGTGTGAAAAAATACTGTTTTGATGTAGAAGCGGAAAGGTTTAACGATGGAGTAATGGAAAATTATCTTGGGGCGATGAATATATTATGTCAGCATTGTGACGCTAAACATTTCACCGGTGAACGTGTATCTACTAAGGAAAAAGATTCATTTAATGACTGTTGTGGCCACGGTACTGGTATCGCGACCTCCTTTGCGAATTATCCTGTAGAAATTCGCGAATTATTCAATATCATTAATGCAAATTCAGAGAATTTTTTCAAAAATATTAGAAGTTATAATAATGCTCTATCATTTGCCTCATTCAATACCAATTTGACAAATTTCGAAGGAAGAAGACCAGGACCTTATTGTTTTATGGTACAAGGACTAATTTACTATCTACCGAATACCACACTATACCCAGAAAGAAACGATGATATACCCAGATATGGATAATTATTCATGCTATATGCTGATACGGCAAATGATTTTCGAATGTCTACTATGAAAGATTTAGATATTTCTATATTAGACACCCTTGACAGGCTTATGCGTCGGGATAATAAATTTGTAGATGCCTATTATATGATGAGAGAAGTAATAGAGATTGAAGAGAGGAAATGTGAAAAATCTGGTATGAATATGCCTGAAATTAAAATGGTTTTCAATAGTAGAGAGAAGGGTATGGACAAACATAGATACAATCCCCAAAGGACGAATGAAGTAGCTGCAGTATTTACGACTACTGCGGATGGGGAAATTCCGGAATCATATGTAACCATTGTAGATAGAGAAGATAAAAGCCTAGAATCGACTAGTAGTTTGCACCCATCTATTGAACCATGGATTTATCCATTATTTTATCCTCGCGGATTAGGAGGATATGATAGTGAAGATACACGTTACAATTCCGATAAACGAATTTCGCGAACAGCATATGTGAAAGACTTAATTGTTATTAGAAATGGATTTAATCCTGTTTTACATGGTCGGAAACTATTTCAACAGTGGATAGTTGATAATTACATTAAGGTAGAAAGAGATCGTACAACTTTCATTAGAAATAATCAAAAGAAACTTAGATGTGAAACATATCAAGGTCTTATAGACTATTTAGAGAAAAGGGGAGAAGAAAGTGATATGAGAGTTAGTAAAATTGTCATATTACTATCAACGTTCATTGGTTCACCTCGAAATATGGTGCAGAATTATCAGGATGCTATGGCAATTGTGTGAAAATATGGTAAACCAGATCTATTCATTGCTATGACATGCAATCCGCGATGGCGAGAGATAGTAAAGAACCTTGGCCCTGGGGAACAACCGTGCGATAGACCGGATATAGTTGCTAGAGTTTTCGAACTGAAGAAAGATTACTTATTGGATCTGGTTCTAATCGAAGAAATATTTGGACAAGTTCTTGTTTATGTTTGTTACAGAATTCCGAAAAAGTGGATTACCACATGTTCACATGTTAGTCAATTTAGACAGAAATTATAAACTGACCGCAGCACATATCGTAGATAAATTCATTGGCGCAAAAATTCCCGATAGGGATAAAGAACCAGATTTGTATAACATAGTGATGAAGAATATGATTCACGGGCCTTGTGGTGATTGGTGTTTGGTAGATAATAAATGTTCCAAACATTTTCCAAAAGTATTTCAGGAAGAAACAACTTTGGATAACGATGGTTATCCTTGTTACAGAAGAAGAGACATAGATGGATATCATGAGAAACAGAATGGCTATGTAGTTGACAACAGATACGTAGTACCTTATTGCCCGCAAATTTTATTACAACTGAATTGTCATTGCAATATGGAGGTTGTATCAAATATTAAAGCAGTAAAATATTTTTATAAGCACATACACAAGTCACATGATGCAGCAGATGTTCTAATAGAACAAACTTCGGGCACAAATCAGACAATAGAATATGACGAAATCAAGCAACATATTGAAAGTCGTGATGTGGGTCCTGTCGAAGCAGCTTGGTAACTTCTACAGAAGAAATTACATGATAAAAGTCATGCTGTTATTCGTTTACCAATACATCTTCTCAACCAACAGAGTATAACAATTAATCCTGGAGGAGAAGAACGTGATTTGGACGCTGCCTTAGAGCAGCAAAATATGATATCGGATTATTTCGCATTGAACATTAGAGATGTTAATGCTAGGTATTATTTATACATGGACATTCCTGAACATTATACATTTGATAAAAACAAATAATGGTCGAATCATTGCCTGGAAATGTAGAATATAAAATTTTAAAACGATTGGGAGAATGTATTCAATCAATCCATCTCAAATAGAATTATTTCATCTCCGACTATTATTATGTAATGTTCAAGAAGGTCAATGTTTTAATGATTTAAGAACTATTGACGGAAAATTATTGCCAACTTTCACAGACGCTTGTTTGGAGAGAGGTCTGATACCAGATGATCATGAATGGAGAAGAGACATGGAAGAAGGGGAGGTGTGGATAATGCCTAAAGCATTAAGACAATATTTTCTTGAATTTGATCCATTGTCAACCATTGTAACCAGACAAATGATGGGATGAGTTTAAAATTTCTATGTTAGAAGATTTTAGGAAGGAAATGACACCAGCTGCGGCAGAAAAACATGCTTTAATGGAAATCGCAAGAATATTGCAAAGCGAAGATAAAAACCTTTCCAATTACAACAACATGCCTGAGATATCGGATATAATTGAACAAAGTGATGAGACTGACCTTAAAAGTATTCTTTCAAGAGGAAAAGAACAATATGAAAAATTGAACGAAAAACAGAAAGATATTATGGATAAAATATTAACAAATATTAGATTCATAAACGAAGAAGAACGTAGTACATTCTTTTCCATCTCGGCCGGCGCAAAGTTACATTTCCCTCCCACTTCGTGGGAGGGAACTCTAACTGTGCGCCTACGTCGAGACGGAAAATGGCGTTCTAACCACGGGAAGTAAAATAAAGGACCCTCAGCCGCGTGCTTACCAACCTCGCCTTCGGCTCGGCTGGTAATTGCACTGACGGCTGAGGATCCTTTATTTTCCCTCCCTAGATTAGAAATATACTATTATATAAATAGACCAGGGGGATCAGGACAAACTTTCATCTATGATACACTATGGCACTTGATGACAGGGGAAGGGAAGAAAGCAATGACGATGGCATTTACAGGGATTGCAGCAACATTATTGCCAGAAAAAAAAACTGTTCACAAAACGTTTGGCTTACCCGTACCACTTTATCAAGATTCCACGTCAAGCATCAAGTTAAACTCGAAAAAAGGTACAGAACTAAAAGAAACAGATGTTTTTATATGGGATGAAGCACCGATGTCTCCAAAATATTGTTTGGATGTGATTGACCGATTATTAAAACATATAATAAATATTGATGTAGTTTTTGGAGGTAAAATCATAAAGCGTGTTTGGGGGTAAAAGCATATAAGCATGGGTGAAGATTTTCGTCAATTACTTCCAGTACTCGAAGGAGTAACACGTAGCGAAACAGTGAGTTTGTCAATAAAATATAGTCCCTTATGGAGCTTTTTCCGAAAATTCACATTGACACAGAATATGAGAGCATTAACAACGGAAAAAGAATTCTCAACTTATTTAATTGAAAAGGGAAATGGAACATTGAATGATGAAAATGATCGAATAGATCTACCCGAAGAATGCGTAGGAAAAAAGAATGAAGACATTGTTTAAGAGACGTACGGAGAGTTATTAAAGCAGAAAAAATATAAAGCTGCTTTGAAAATCGAAATCCTTTCGGCACGGAATGAAGACGTCGATGAAATAAATCAGCGAGTGGTTGATCTATTAAGTATTGACACAGAGAAAATATATACTAGCGTGGATAGTACAGAAAACTGCAATGAAGGTAATGAAGAAATTAATTAACATCTCTTGCCAGAATATTTAAATACATTAATGCCCAAATCATTCCCACCTCATCAATTACGATTGAGAAAATTGAGTTTAGTTATGCTGATCAGAAATTTGAGTATTCAACAAGGACTTTGTAATGGAACGCGATTATTAGTATTAGGAATGAAGAACAATGTGTTGAAATGTGAAATATTAACTGGGGATAAAAAGAATGAAATTGTATTCATTCATAGAATTATTTTCGTGTGTGAAAAGGAGTATCCGTTTGCATTCACACGACGACAATTGTCAATTGAATTAGCTTTTGCTATGACAATTAATAAATCCCAAGGCCAAACATTCGATCGTGTAGTAATCGACTTGAGGAGAAACGTCTTCACTCATGGACAATTATATGTGGCCATGTCGAAAGTACGATCGTGGGCAACTCTGAAAATATATTTGAGCGAACATGTAGAGGATACAATTGTTGACAATCCCGTATTCCAAGAATTATTTGATGATTGATGATCAATTTAAATTATTCGAAAATTAATTGAGAACCGTAAAGAATAGGAATGTATAATATAATTGATTATATATATTGCATAATAATGAGAAAAAAAAACGTTAACAAGTTCAAATCAAGAACAGAATTATTTTCAGTTTTCATTTTTCCAGTATATTTTTCTGTAAATAATGCCAGTCTTATGAAGGCAACATCTCGGAAATTCTGTATGAAAACATTAGTAGATATAACCCGGTTGTGTGGCGCACTTGGTAGCAGCATGAGATTCACAACTTCAAGCTCCCAGGTTCGAGCCCCGGCCGGGCCAAAATTCCACATCAATCTTTAATCACAATTTTCCATACAATATTCATCTGCAAATTCAACACAATTTTCAAACCGAATATTCCACTGAATTTCCAAGTGAAAAATCCACTTCACATTCAACATTCCCTGGCTGAAGGCCCTCAGGCGATGACCGCGTTAGCAAGTTAACGCTTGCAACGAAAAACCGGTGAAATTTGAAATTTGAGTAGATATATTTAGATACAAATAGGAAAAAATATCATATTTTAGTGAAAAAAATGGAGAACAGGCTCAAATCAATATTTAAAGTTTTATTTTTCGATTTTTATTCTGAATCAGACATAGAGGAAGCAAACGACCACCATTTTTGAGGAATTAATAAACTTTCCGATAAAAAACTGTTTTGAATTTTTTTTCATCCTTTTTTAAAACATCAACGAGATCGAACAATTTGCAATATAAAATTTTGGATCACATAGAGCGCCTTTAATTGAGCCGAGGAATTTCTGCTAGCCGAGTAATATTTTTTTCTATAGATCAGTATTGAGAATAACTGATACAAAAATTATCTAAAATTTTGAGACCGAATTTTCCTACGATATTTGGCGGAAAGGCCTTTATTTACAAACACGATGAAAATCAAAATTGATCAAAATTAAACTACTACAGTCACATCACCTGAAACTATCACATACATACATATTCTCATGAACAACCATAATTTTTCAGTCTTTAATAACATTTCTGATCAATTTTGAGCAAAATTATAAAAAAAAAAAATCAGAGAACACGCTGTTGCATTCGGGCGAAAAAAAAGGAAATAAATTTGTAATGTGCAAAATTTTGTACTAGAAACTTTAAGGCTAGAATAATTTTATGTGAAATCATTAAGAACCAAATCAACAATTGTAAACTAAATTGAGTGCATTTCATCACTTGAACTCGATTAAAAATTCCAAAGACATTGGAATCGAGTTCAAAAGTGATGAAATGGCACACTCAGCATGCCCTAATTCCCCAATACTAAGATTCGCACGCGAAGGAACGATTGAAAACGGATTAATTGAAACCCCAAAAACCGAATGAACTACTTCCCCATAAAAATCAAAAGAGTGGGAAAAGTCATACGACATTTTCCACCAATTAAAAATGGACTCGTTGGAGCCCATGTGACAAGTAACCCCAAAATTCATATAAAAATGTCAGAAAAACCAAAATTAAACAGTCTTGAAGCAGCGACGGAGCAGTAACAATTCTGGTGGAAATAGTTCATTTAATCGGTACGGTTTTTCAATCCTTCCTACGATTACGCGGGGTAGTACTGAACTAATAGTAAGTTACGAACAATTGAACTTATCCGGGAATAAAATTTCTTTAATCGAGAATGGTGACTTTTCTTACAAATAAGGAATTCGTTTATTATGACGCGTTGTGGACAGACAAACTCTTACGATCTTAAAATTCAACTGTCAAAATTCATTAAAATATCAACGAGTAGAAGAAAGTGTTTCCGTGAAAGAATCCATAATAGCCTTTAGGGCGGCTAATTGCTGGTGAGGAAATTACGGATTTACCCAGGGATCTACAAACACATCGAATAATTCATACATAACAGACCGAATTGTGAGTAACCAAATTTGTAAACCTAAATTTTAATCCTTCAGATCATTCCAGGGATAGGAATTTTAGCTACATAGATTTCTGTAAAATCACGCTTATGTTTTTGTAAACCGAATAGTTATACAAAATATATTTAAATTCAAATTTGATTCCCATTACAACTCCAAATTTCTTGATTAGAAATTAATCTCAATTCAAGCCCTATCCCTAAATCAAAGCTTTTCCTTGATATTTTAGAAAAAGGTAAGAGTATAAAACTTTGCGTCGTCCAATAATTATAAAATCTAATAATTTTAGCTTTGATTTTAATTTGACAATGAAAAAATGTCCTCTCGACGCTAAAATCTTTCTCCGGACATAACAAATTAAATAAAAAAAGAAAACAGATGTCACAAGAAAGACAGTAGTAAGTAACCAGAGAAATGGACGGCAAAATTGTTCATCGCGTTCAAATCGTTGATACGATTCACAATTTCGAAGCGGAAGTATGGTTTTGGAGTCGTCTGCTGAATGGACATAATCGCTTAGTTTGTGAGAGGAGAATTATTGATCGAGAGAGACCTATCAACCGAAATATACCGCCAAACCAACCAACAGAAAATCATCAAAATTAGTGAAATAAAATGGGTAATGCTTCACATGCAAATGAAGGAAAAAAGAGAAGAAGAAATAGGTAAATAAATCTAAAAAGAAATTAGGTAAAATAAAATAAAATTTAAGATGTCGAGGCCTTTTTTATGTTGAAATATTATTATTTGAATTTAGAAAATACTCATTGAGCTTGCCATTTTCATTACAAAATGTTGTTTTAATAATATAAAGTAGTTCACTTTTTAAAAATTACAGGGTAGTCTACCAATAATAAAATGCAAGTAGATAATTCACGGGTATAGGAAATTGTAAATGTCATTATTAACAAGAAGTGATCTAAAAAGACAAAAAAAATGTTAATTGATTTTTAGAATAATAATTATAGTTTGAAAATAAAGCGGTAAACACTAAAATGATTATAATTCCTAGAGGAATCAATTGAGAATTTCAAATAAGATGATTACTTAATTGTGTAATGTTACGAATTTTAAATACTGATAATCATTTTTTGATAATATGACGATGATTTTATAATTTCAGGAGAAAGGGAAGACGAGGAATACGCAGCCGACGATCCAAGAGAACAATCATGAGGACAAAATATTATTGATTTATTACGGCAGAAAATGGAAATCGTTAATTGATCGACTGGGAACGAAAAATAAACAAAAAAAAATGATAATGTGATATAATAGTCAAGGAAATGATTGTGCTGAAAAAGAAAAATTACTGAAATGTACTTAATTCGAATGAAAATTGAATAAGTAAAAAAAACGGAAATGAAAGATTAATGTAGATCAATAAGTAACTGTGGAAGTGGAAGGTATCATTAAAAAAATGCAAATTTAAAGCAAAATTAAAAATAATATATCTATATATATGTATTTTGAAATAAGTTGCAGAAAATGTCGTAAATTTTTTGAAATGTAAAAATGAAGAGAAGGATTTGTAATACACGGACCTCAGATAGCAGGATAGGTATGATCAGGGATTTCTGTAGAATTCCCAGGGTTTGATTCTCATGAATTTATGACAATAAACATACGGAAATATTCATAATGAGTAGACAGTAAATATTGAATGCACTAGAATTTATTATGAGAATAATGAGTCTAAAGTATTTCAGATAATTTCAGTTTTACATCGTGGACAATTCTCAGGAAAACTTATAATTGATTATTGTAGATTTAATATATAAAAAAATGAAATTAGGTATAGCGGTTAGAAATCAATAACGATTTGATGAGCCGGGTGGTCGGGAGGAAAAGTGAGATTCGGGTAACGGGTTGATAATTAGCCGGAGGTAATTTGATGAGTTTTCTTTAATCAACAAACTATTATGTCTGCAGTCTTCTTGTTCTGCAAGTTTCATCTTGAACAGATGAGCTCTGAGAGCTGTATGACCCGTAAGGAGCCCTAGTGCTACCCTCTGATCCCCTCTGTGCAACTTCAGAAGCTTTCTGGTCCTAACTCTTAGTTGCCCTCTCATAAGCAGTTTCGCTTGTCTGCAGGTCGCAACTTNCTTTCAGCTGAGTTTATTATCCAAGAGGACACCCAGATATTTCACTCTGCTGGTGTAGTTAATCTTCGTGCCATTTAGCTTCAGAGGTTGGATCTTTTCCAGTTTATAATTTCTGGTGAAAACCAGGATTGTTGTTTTGGCTGGATTTACCGATAGGCCAGTTACCCTGCACCAGTCCTCAATGATATTGAAGGCTATTGCCATCAGTTCCCTTAGCACCTTCAGAAATCCGCCTTTCACAACAACTGCCACATCATCGGCGAAACCGATGACGTGGAAGCCGGCCTCACTTAGTTGATTTAGAAGTCCATCTACAACCAGGTTCCATAGCAGGGGCGAGAGAACTCCCCCCTGCGGACAGCCCCTAGTCGGACGTCCCTCCACACATACCCTCCCATGTCCTGCCGACAGTCTTCTGCTTTTCAGCATGTTTTGTGTCCAAGCAATGATAGTCTTGGACACCTGTCGTTCTTCCATGGCTTTTTCTATAGCCGGATTCGAAGTGCTATCAAAAGCCCCCTCAATATCCAGAAAGGCGCCTATGGCAAAACCCTTGACCGCCAGTTGTCCCTCAATCAGTCCCACCAGGTGATGTAAGGCGGTATCTGTTGATC
>NW_021680610.1:69066-70214 GCF_001412515.2 Diachasma alloeum | reverse complement strand
ATGTTCGATAATAGATGCGATGATTTTCCGGCACTTTCACTCGATGAAGTTCGATGGCGTACTAAAGATACGACACGCACGATCGTTCTCGTGCGTGTTCGTCAATGCCCGAAGGTTGCCGAGCGAGCAAAATTCTACATTTAGCCCGACTGAAGGATGATTTTCAACATCCCGCCCGCCCTGCGTCACCTCCAGGTGACGATGTATATCTGATGATTATGATGACGTATCACTGTTGACCTTCCAAAAGGTCGTCGTTGATCGGCAAAGGCACCAGCCTGTGGATGGACCGTTGAGTCTCCTGGTTGCCTTTCCTCAGTGTGACAACTCTGGTCAGGTTGTCTTGTCCCGGATGAATTGCGATGACTCGAGCCAGAGGCCACTTGGCTGGTGGCTCCCGCTCGTCAATGATGAGGACCAACGACCCGATTTTTACTTCGTTCGTTGGCTGCTTCCACCGATAAATTTGCTGGTAACGATGAATGCACTCTCGTGCCCAGTGTTCCCAGAAATTCTGAAGCCTCTGGGAGATGATTTGCCATCTGTTCAGTCTTGCTGTGTTGATCTGCTGAAGTGAAGGCTCTGGAATTGTCGTGAGCGCTTCTCCTATGATGAAGTGTCCTGGTGTCTCATCAGCTGTTGAGCCCTCAATGCTCGATGACGTGCGCAAATTACGCATTTGATGATGTGGGAGCGTACTGGAGCTCGTCCCCCGATGATCCAGTACCTCTGTCTGATGTGTGCCAAAGTTAGTTGAGTTCCTCCATGGAAGCTCCGTTGATGAGCCTCCGCGATGATGAGCGATGATAATGGCGAGTGACGGGGAAGAATGATTGGATTCTTCTCCTCCGGATCCAATGTTGATCGTCTTAGACGTCCGCCCAATCGCATGACGTCGTTATCCAGGTATGGCGTCAACGTTGCCATACGATGATTGGCCGGTAAGGGGTTTCCGTCCCTCAGCGTGTTAACTTCTGCCTCGAAGTAGAGCTGCTGCGTGTATCTGAACCAAAACAGTCTCGCCTCTTCGAGTTGCTCTGGTTCCAATTGTGGAGAATCGGGTAGCGGCTGTCTTCTGAAGCGTTTTGCTGCGCGGTTTACCCAGGCTGTAACCCGCAGTAGCTTTGTGAGTGATGAGTATCTGATGA
>NW_021680610.1:68584-68783 GCF_001412515.2 Diachasma alloeum | reverse complement strand
CTCTGGTTCCAATTGTGGAGAATCGGGTAGCGGCTGTCTTCTGAAGCGTTTTGCTGCGCGGTTTACCCAGGCTGTAACTCGCAGTAGCTTTGTAAGTGATGAGTATCTGATGATTAGCGCATTTGCCTCGGCAATCTGCACTGGATGTGAGCTGATGATGGGCGGCCTCGCTTCCTGTGCCGCTTCTGATGATACCTCT
>NW_021680610.1:67022-68371 GCF_001412515.2 Diachasma alloeum | reverse complement strand
GCAGGGTATCTCGTATCTTAAGAACCCTGTTCTGTACGAAATCCGTCCAACGGGCAGGGTCCCTGTTGATCCAGGTGATGGCTACCGATGAGTCGCTCCATAGATAAATCTCGATGTTGTCCAATTCCAAAGCCCTTTTGACATAAGCCACGAGTTCTGTGACCATGACTGCTGCCGTGAGCTCCAGTCTTGGAATGGTCTTCTTCTTGAGAGGTGCCACCTTGGTCTTGGCACAAACCAAAGTGACAGACGTTCCCGATGTCGCTGCGGATGTACGGAGATAGACCGATGCGCCCATTGCCAGATTTGATGCGTCCGCAAATCCATGAAGTTGAATTTCCGATGTACCGGGCGATAGATGTAGCCAACGTGGTATTGATAGGCTGCTCAAGTGTTGAAGTTGCTCTCTGAATGATTTCCAGCGATCCTTGTAGTCATCTGGAAGTGGATCGTCCCAGTTAAGTTTGAGCAGCCATAATTCCTGGATGAGTATCTTTGCCGTGACGATCACCGGCGCGATGAGTCCCAATGGATCGTAGATTTGCGCAATCTCGGACAAGGTTACGCGCTTGGTGATGGTGTCCTCGGTGAATGTCTTTGCTTTATAGTGGAAGGTGTCCGTGTGGGGCTGCCAGCATAGTCCCAACACTTTCACCGTTGATTCCTCGAATTCGATGGTTGGAGCTGATCCTGATGATATTCCGAGTCGCTCTAGGGCTTGTGGTGCATTGCTGCACCATTTTTGCAGGGGCATGCCGCCCGCCATGCAAAGTTCGATGAGCTGCTTGATGATGTTTTCCAGATGCTCTTCTGTTTCCGCGCCTCCGTATATGTCGTCAACATACCGTCCCTTGATGAATGTCGGTAAGGCCAACGGGAATCGATGGCCTTCGTCGATGGCCAACTGCTTCAGCACCCTCAGAGATAGCCAAGGTGCGCAGCTGGTGCCGTATGTGACTGTCGTCAGTTGAAAGTCGATGAGTTTTCCTTCGTCGTCTTTCCAGAAGATCCGTTGATAATCCCAATCGTCTCGATGAACACGAATCTGGCGGAACATTTTCACAATGTCCGCACCAAATACTAAACGATGACGACGTAACCAGATAAGAACGTCGGAGCTGTCTACTTGTAGCTTCGGTCCTGGATGGAGTATGTCGTTAAGTGACACTCCTGATGAGCTGCGATGCGATGCGTCGAACACCACTCTCAATTTTATGGTCGTGCCGTCTGGTTTAAGCACCCCATGATGAGGCAAGTAATATGCCTGCTTTGGTTCTGAAGTTGAAGGTGCTCGCTGCATGTGGTCCAGGGCCTCGTACTCTTCGATGAATTTCTTATAGAGGGTATGA
>NW_021680610.1:66095-66811 GCF_001412515.2 Diachasma alloeum | reverse complement strand
GCTCGTACTCTTCGATGAATTTCTTATAAAGGGTATGAGTGACTGGATCTGACGATAATTTTCCCAATAGCTTAGATAGCCGTTTCTTGGCCGTTGATGCTGTATCTCCCAAGGCGGCTGGTGATGATTTAAAGGGGAGACGCACGACATAACGTCCCGACGAATCCCTCTGATGAGTCTCGATAAAGTGTTGTTCACATTCGGCTTCAGCTTTGCTCATGACAATTGTTGATGCTGTATCCGGTAGCTCCTCCTGGAGCCAGAACTTTTTTAGGAGTTCTAATAATTGTTGATTCGCCGTCTGCGTTGATGTTTTGAAGGATGATTTGGCTACGCAGTCGTTACAACAAACTGGTCCCGATACTACCCAGCCAAAAATGGTCTGCTGAGCAATAAGTTCGGTTTTCTCAAACCTGATGATTTTCTCTCCGATGATTTTCCCATAGGCGTCAGCTCCAATGATGAGGTCGATGGCCCCAGGTCTCAAGAATTGAGGATCTGCCAATTGTAGTCCTCTTAGTTGAAGTGGGGTTGATGTGTTGCAAGTGAATGGCGGTATTTCCGCCGTCAACTTGCTCAGGATGTGAGTCTCCACGATGATCTGCACAGCAGGGTCATGTCTCGGTTGTAAGGCGAGTTTCACAACCCCACGTGTGTTCCCCGATGATGTTTCTCCGATGCCGATGATGACCAGTGATGATGACTTTCGTTCCAAT